>NC_090238.1:11298091-11433091 GCF_024489055.1 Chanodichthys erythropterus | reverse complement strand
TCCTTTTTAGTCAGATCAGTCAACGGGCTGGTGAGGTCCGAATAATTAGGAACAAACCTTCTGTAATATCCCGCCAGCCCGAGGAACTGTCTTACCTCCTTTTTGGTCTTGGGACGTGGACAGGTTGCAACCGCTGCTGTCTTATCAATTTGGGGACGCACCTGTTCATATCCCAAGTGGAAGCCCAGATACCTTACTTCCACGCGCCCAATTGTGCACTTCTTCGGGTTGGCCGTGAGCCCAGCTCCTCTCAGCGATCTCAGGACAGCCCTCAAATGCTGCATATGCCGCTGCCAGTCATTACTAAAAATAATAATGTCATCCAGATAGGCAGCCGCATATGCAGCATGGGGCCGTAAGATCTTGTCCATGAGTCGCTGAAAGGTAGCCGGTGCCCCGAACAGCCCGAACGGAAGGGTCACGAATTGGTGTAATCCAAACGGTGTCGTGAAAGCGGTCTTTTTTTTGGATAATGGAGACAAGGGGATCTGCCAATACCCTTTTGTTAAGTCCAGTGTCGAATAAAAGCGAGCTGTACCAAGCCGGTCAAGCAATTCGTCCACACGCGGCATTGGATACGCGTCGAATTTCGACACTGCATTCACCTTGCGATAATCCACACAGAACCACACTGAGCCGTCCGTTTTGGGAACCAAAACTATCGGGCTCGCCCAGTTACTGCTGGATTCCTCTATTACCCCCATTTCAAGCATTGCCTCTAATTCTGCCTGAACCACTTTTTTTTTGTGTTCAGGTAACCTATACGGCCGGCTGCAAATCACCACGCCCGGCTCGGTCTCGATGTGGTGCTGAATGAGGTCAGTACGGCCCGGTAGGGGAGAGAACACGTCGGCAAACTCAGCCTGTAATTTGGAAACATCAGTGAGCTGTGAAGGCGAAAGGTGTTCTCCCCCCGGGGCCAGAGCGAGGGATTGTTTTTTTACATTCGCCTCTGGCCCGAGATCATCCTCTCCGCTAATCACCGTCGCCAGCATCACTGACTCCGCCTCACTCCACTTTTTCAGGAGGTTGAGGTGATAAATTTGACGTGCCCCTCTCCTATCGGACCGTAGTACTTCATAATCGAGATCACCAACTCGCCGTGTGACCTCAAATGGTCCTTGCCACTTCGCCAGTAATTTTGAGCTTGACGTGGGGAGTAATACGAGTACTTTCTCTCCCGGTGCAAATTTACGCAGATTAGATCCCCTTTCATACAACCGGCGCTGTCTGTCCTGGGCTTGTAACAAATTCTCCATAGATAGCCGCCCCAAAGTGTGGAGTTTTGTTCTCAAGTCCAGCACATACTGAATTTCATTTTTCGATTGAGATGGTCCGTCCTCCCAAGACTCTCTTAGGACATCCAGCACCCCGCGGGGGTGGCGCCCAAAGAGAAGCTCAAAGGGGGAAAACCCCGTGGAGGCTTGCGGGACCTCTCGCACAGCAAACAACAGGGGTTCCAACCATTTATCCCAATTTTTGGCGTCTTCTTGAACGAACTTACGAATCATGGATTTAAGCGTGCGATTAAAACGTTCGACCAACCCGTCCGTTTGTGGGTGAAAGACGCTGGTTCGAATCGATTTAATGCCCAACAATTCGTACAGTTCGCGTAGCGTACGTGACATAAACGCCGTGCCTTGATCAGTGAGGATTTCTTTCGGAATCCCCACTCGGGAGATTAAACTGAAGAGGGCGTCCGCAACACTCTTAGCGGAAATGTTGCGGAGAGCCACTGCTTCTGGATATCGTGTTGCATAATCCACAATGACTAATGCAAAACGATGCCCTCTCGCTGATCGCTCTAATGGCCCGATGAGGTCCATGCCAATTCGTTCGAAGGGGACCTGCATTAATGGAAGGGGGCGCAAAGGCGCTTTTGGAGTGGCCGGAGGATTTACCAACTGACATTCACGACAAGACGCGCACCACCTGCGCACGTTCTCGTGAATGCCCGGCCAAAAGAATCGGGTCATGAGGCGATTTAGTGTCGCTGTTTGTCCTAAGTGTCCAGCCATTGGGTTAGAGTGAGCCGCATGGAAAAGCATTTCCCTGCGGCTCTTTGGTACTAATAACTGGGTTGTATCTTCTTTTGATTGAGTGTCTTGGGTCACTTGATACAACCTATCTTTAATAATCGCAAAATAGGGATAAGTTAGTGGTCGTCCAGGCTGGAGAGGCTGACCGTCGATCGTGCTGACCCTCTCAAACGCATTTTTCAGCGTGTCATCGTGAGACTGCTCCAGGGGGAAATCATCACGGTCCGAGAGAATCAGTCTCCCGATCAGTCTCCCCCGCCTGCACTCGCACTTCCTTTCCCCGCGAACATCTACTCCAAGAGGCACCCGAACATAAATGTCCCAATAATTTATTAAATGCGGGCCAATTCGTCCCCAAAATTATCGGGTGCCGGAGGTGTGGATTAACTGCCACCTCCACACTATGCTTTTGTCCCCTAAATAGAATCCTGACTGACACCAACGGATAACTCGCGATATCCCCGTGCACACACTGTACCCTAACCATGCGGCCTGTATCCAATGCCCCGGATGAAATCAGGCTTTGATGCACAGAGGTTTGGTTACAACCTGAGTCCACCAAAGCCTGATATGTACCCCCCTTGATACTCACTGGTATCTGGTACTGACCAGCTTGACCGGGGGCAACCTGCAGGACGTCCAGGACCCGGATCAATGTCCCCACCTCCATCACTGGACACCTGTCTATGAAGTGATCCGGGTCCCCGCAACGCCAGCAGGCTGGCCCAGACCTGCCCGCCGCTCCAGTGGCGGAGAACGGGCCGGATGATTGGCGTGGAGAGAGGGGAGAAGCAGGCGCGGGGTCCAGCCCGGCGGTGGCCAGTCCCACCCCCCTGGGCGGGGCTCTCGGCGCCACGAATGTCCGAAAATCCGTTCCACCCTGCCCCCGGGGCGGAACACGAGGCGGGCCGGGCGGACGGGACCTAGGTAAAGGGACAGGTCGGGAGAGAGAGAGAGAAGGAAGAGAGGGAGAGAGAGAGAGACAGATGGCAGGGGTTCGCCGACCCCTGGGCACGCCACCAAGTGGTCCTCCGCCAATTGGATGGCCGAATCCAGCGACGTGGGCCGGTGGCACTGGACCCACTCGGCGGTCTTCTTTGGGAGCCAAGTGGTGAACTGTTCCAGCACCACGCGATCGATCATCTGCTCCACGTCGCCTCCGTCGGCCATCAGCCATTCGCGGCACGAGTCCCAGAGCTGTTGGGCCAACAAGAAGGGCCGGCCCGCCTCCCCCAGCTCCAAAGAGCGAAACCGTTGACGATGCTGCTCGGGGGAGCGGCCGACCCGCTGTAGGATGGCCCTCTTGAGGTCGTTGAAGACCAGGAGGTTCTGGATGGGCAGCTGCTGTGCTGCCACCTGCGACTTGCCCGAAAGCAGCGGGACGAGCCGCATGGGCCACTGGTCCCGGGGCCAACCTGACACCTCGGCAGACTTCTCAAACAGGTCCAGGAAGGCCTCCGGGTCGTCTTGCGGGCCCATCTTCTGTAGTGGCAGCTGGAAGGGGGCAGCAGCTGCCGCGCTGGTCTCCGCGGGAACCTCCCGGTCTATCCAGCTCCGGAACCTATCGCGGTCCTCCTGCTGGCCCTGGATAATCGCCTCGAAGCGGTGCTCCTGGTCATTTCGGAGATCCAGCAGGGCCCGATGTTGTTCTTGATGAAGGACCGCGAGTGATGCGATGATGTCCGCAAACGGCTTTCCAGCGGCGGGGGATGCCTGCATGGCGGCGGCTTCCGTCTTCCCTCCCGGGTTTCGGCACCAGTGTGGTAAGGTTCTTGTGTAGAGGGAAGGAAGAGGACAGGGATCGGCTTTGGCTGCTGACAGTCTTTTTATTCTCACCAGAGAAAATATCAAACAAAACTAACAAAAGGACGGTGCAACGCACACTCAATAACTCCACATCCGAGGACGGGCTTCACTCCAAGCAACGACAGGGCTCACACATTGACTGTCAGCAGACTCTCTCTCTCTCCTCCACTCCTGCTTCTCCTGGTGTTTTATCCTGTCTCCACGCCAATTACTGGAACGAGAAACAGGTGTTCGTGATTTGCATTCAACCCGTTCAATCACCGCGCTTCCCCAGACGCTCCCTCCTGTTGCAGAACCCGCTAAACCACGCCCCCCTCGCCACAAATGCATTAAAATGAAAGCAAATGATCCTATGGGTCGTATTTCATGAATTAAAACTAAAGTGTCCTGTTGTCGATAGGGGCGCCACTTTAGTAAACGCTCCTATGAGTCGTATTTCAGGGAAGTGACAAACGACCTATATGGTCGTATTGGTTGGAGAACATGTTGCAGAATAGCCATAACTTGTAGGATGGACACTTGTGAACTATTTATTCATGAGTTATAAACATTAATAACCTGTGAAAGTGAACCTTAATGTAAAGTGAAAACTTGTGATTAATTTATACATGAGGTATAAACATTAATAACCTGTGAAAGTGAACCTTAATGTAAAGTGGAAACCTGTTAACCATCTATTCATGAGTTTTGGACATTAATAACCTGTGAAAGTAAACCTTAATGCAAAGTGAACACATGTGAACCATTTATTCATGAGTTTAATGTAAATGTAATGTAAACATTAATGACCTCTGAAAGTGCTCACTAGCACCAACTCCTGTCACATACCAGAACATGCATAGTGATGTGAACCTGAAAGAGTATAATAAAGTAGTAGCCTAATACCAATACTACTACTAATAATAATATTAAAAAGAATGCATTGCATATTATACATTATTGTCACAGCTGGTTGTGAAGAGCAGTGAGGAAGCAGGATTTAGATGCAGCAGTACTATTATGAAGATAACTGAACTCAAAAATGTAGAAGAACAAACTATAGAAAACTATAGCTATAGAAAACTAGATGTGACAATAATATATTAGGATATACTTTATATACTCTTTCAGGTCACATCACTCCTTCAGTTTCACATCACTAAGCATGCGTGTTCTGGCATGTGACAGGAGTTGACGCTAGTGAGCATCCAATAAAGCCTTAACACTTTTAATGAGAAGAAGCCACGCAGTTAGTACACGCTCGTGCGTGATGCTCAACTTCCATAGGAATGAATCTAAAAACGCTCTGGTCGCTTGCTCTGCTCCAGTGGACACGCAGCCTGACTGACTTAGCATGTCCTCAATCAGGTACTTTTCGATGTTTGAGGGTACTGTACATCCCACTGACTGGCATCAGCGGTGGTTAATGCATTGATCTCTATAAAGTGAAGCATCAGCTTACCCCAGCGACAGCATTTACCCCTTACGTCACTGGATCTGCTGGAAGTTCCAGATTGCTCCGCCCCCGCGCCATAGCATGTGACAGGAAGAGACGATGAGTCGTTTTGAGAGGAAAGGTAGGTTAATGTATTTGATTAAAGATTATGAGGGCACATGGATTTAAAAAAATAATGAAGTGCATGGATAAATTATTTACAGTAAATACTACAATATTCCATAAAAAAATAAGAGTGGTCAATTTTGATTTCATGCTGACTTTAAACAAATAACCACTCCAGCGCTCCTGCTTCTGTCAAGCGCAGGTACTGTGTGGATGGCCAGATACTAAAGTTACAGTATCCTTTATCATGATATCAAGAATAATTATAAATTGCTTATTAACATTTCAACAATTAAATGTCACCAGGAAAAAAAAATACTATCTCCTCTGTTCATTTTTCCAGGAGCTCATTGCTTCTAGCTTCAGTTAAACTGCTAACAGTGATTGTAAATTAATTGCCTAAATTATTACATTATTTGCTAACTGCATTCTTTAAATTGTAATGTTGACATGCATTCTCTGTAAAGCTGCTTTGAAACGATATGTATCGTGAAAAGCGCTAAACAAATAAATGTGAATTGAAAAGTTGAATTGAATCTTTGTGCGTTAATAAATACATGATTCACCTGTGTTCACTTTTCATTAAGGTTCACTTTCGGGCGATGAAGCGGTCCTCCATTTTGATCAAAGGAAGAATAAAAAGGGAACAAAATAAAAGGGAACAATGCATTAAAATGAAAGTGTCCTGTTGTTGAGAGGGGCGCAACTTTAGCAAACGCTTCTATGGGTCGTATTTCATGAATTAAAACTAAAGTGTCCTGTTGTCGATAGGGGCGCCACTTTAGTAAACGCTCCTATGGGTCGTATTTCAAGGAAGTGACAAACGACCTATATGGTCGTATTGGTTGGAGAACATGTTGGGAATTTTTTATTTTTTTTACTTGTATAGTGAACTGATTCTGTAAATTGTTCATGTGTAATTAATAAATATATTGATTGAAAAAAAGGTTCAGTTTCATCTTGATAAACAAATTGTGGATAGGCATCATGACCTTTTTGGAGATTATCATGGGTGAGACAGAAACTTCTGGTAAGCAACATAAGAAAAGTGTCAGTCATGAGATATGTAAGGAATAATTGACGACGGGCCATTGTATTCTTAGAAAATAATGCACACCCGAGATGGTAATGCGGCCACAACACGAATCGAAGTGGCCGTTACACCTCGGGTGTGCATTATTTTCTAAGAATTCAATGGCCCGGTGTCAATTATTCCGCTTATATTTTGGTTACCACACCTCAAGACACTGTTCCGATGTTGTATTTCAAGACATTTTCAGGTCAGGTTTTTGTCCTTAAAACACTCTTTTGTGTGGGACTAATTTCTTACGCATCTCATCCCAAGCCTCCATTGCTAATTCCAAAACGTAATTTCAGAACTAGTAACGAAGGCTTGAGCCTTGATAGCAGACTAATACCATTGATATAGTTATTAACCCAGTTGAGTGAGAGAGAGAGAGTGAGAGAGTAAGCATCATATGTGAATTAGCCTACCTGATCTTTGCGTCTCTAACGGCAGCAGTGTCTCTACTAAAAGCGAAACTATAAGTTTTCTCAAGAACCGCACAGTTATTACCACCATTATGTTTGAAAGAGAGAGAGAGAGAGAGAGCTTTCAGGACACAATAAAATGCATTTTGTGGCAAAAACCATGACAATAATTTGTAGTTTTCCTCCTATTATTTATTATATTTATTTGCTTAGTCGGTGTCATTGTTTTGGTTCTTTTGCGGCTGTAGGCTGTAAGGACTAATTGAAATAACTGAAAACATTTGGCGAAGTGATATGGAACTGTAATGTGGTCAAGACCTGCTAGAACTACTTTAGCCGTGTGTTTCCCTGAAAATAATTGCACACCTTAGAAAGTTGGTCAACCAATTATATTTGAGCATTCAACAGCCCTGTAGTATAATAATAAGAAAAGCACAAATACAACACCCTTCAGTCTAATTATGATACATAATTTTGCTGCATCATGAAATAAATCAAGAATCTGGTTTTGAGTTAAATAAGTGTGAATAAATACATTTATTACATTTATTAAGCATTTATAACATATAATATGTCGCCCTTTTTATTCATGCAGTTATAACTGCTTATTAATGATTTATATTGCATTTGTAAATGACTTATTACTCATTAACAAACATCTTTATAAACCCTATATATATTTATATATATATATATAGCCATATTTTTTTATGGCTAACCTCTTTTTTTTTAAGCGGCAAGCTAAAAGCTATAGTTTTTAAGTAGCTTCCCCA
Organism: Chanodichthys erythropterus; assembly: GCF_024489055.1. Classification (NCBI taxonomy): domain Eukaryota; kingdom Metazoa; phylum Chordata; class Actinopteri; order Cypriniformes; family Xenocyprididae; genus Chanodichthys; species Chanodichthys erythropterus. Next base: position 11,425,442 of record NC_090238.1, on the reverse strand, counting down.
ACACTGTTCATACATTTTGCTCTTTGCTCACTCTCTTTCTCCTAACTTATTTCTTTCTCAACTCTTTCTCTCTCTTCGCGACCACAGTTGGTGAATTCAGATGTTTTTTTTTTTGTTTTGTTTTTTTCAGTTTTCAGGTGAGGTTGTAAACTCTAAAGCACTTGTTCTGGTTTGCAACCCTGATGTGAAAAATGTTTCCTGGCTTGGCTTTTCCATGTTGAAGGCCACAGGTAATTGAAAGAATAATTTATTAATATATTTTGATACAAATCAAAACTAACGACCTACCCTCTCAGCAAATTACAGCAGTGGGATGTGGGTGTACATTAAAGGTCTGGGGCGCACTGCTGAGTGGCATTACTCAAATAGCAGCAGGTCTGGTGCAGGCTAGGAAGGGCTGTTAATAAAGGCTTGCTGACATGCTTTCCATCACTCCTAATAGAGATATTGTCATAGGCTGCCATTTCCCAGCCCAGCAGCCCCCTGAGTGAATGGATGAGGCCTGGCCAATGCCACTATCTATCCTCATACCAGGTCATGACGCGAACGCTGCGCTGAATATCCACTACAATGCTTCAGCTCCAGACCCTCGTCTATCACAGCACAGAGCAGACACTAGAAACCGTACTGAGATGATCTGATGCACTATTGCACTTTCAAGGGAGCTACATTAACAGCTCCGACAGATATGAAGCTGATATTTTTATTCAGATTTCTGGTCATTAACAGTTTCATTTTATACTTTCTCCCACAGAAATCCATCCAAATATGACTCCACAGCGAGACCTTGGAGCCGTGTCCTGTGAATCCTGCCCGGAATTGCTGTTTTATTGAGGCAATATTCTCTCTAAATAATAATCAGACTTTTATTGCGTCGTTCATGCTCTGAGCTAAGGGAGTTTCTTGCTCCATTGCTTTATTGTGCCCCAGTTGCTCTTTTCAACTCTGTTCTCTAGTCTGAAGAAAATACGGAAGAAAAAAGCATTTATTTGAGCCTGTATTTATCATTATTTACCATTTGATCAGTTGAAGCAACATGACACTATCCCGGTACTTCCATTCTTTGTGTTTCAACAGCCTAGCAGTAAAATCACTAATAATGAGCTGCACACTAAAAAGTTACGACGTGGTGAACACACTAAACGAACACTGTTGTGAAAGTCAGCGCTTTGAAATATGGCTTCTATTCTGGGATCCTGCTAAACAATGTGAAAACTCCATCTCCGTTTGGAAGCGGTTTACTGACACTCTAGCCTGGCTCGATGTGACATCTGACGGAATAATGAGTTGCTGTATTTCTTGGGAGGTCCAGCTGGGTTCAAGGGCACGCGAAATGGTCAGCCACGGCTGGGATCGCATCTCTGGCAGAGCCTGTTCCGTCTCATTATCTGAAATGACAAGAACCAGCTGTAAGAAATGCGAGCAGATGACTAGCGATTAATGATGATCTTTCTCTTCATTTTGTGGACTTGTGGAAAGGTCAAGGTTACTCCTTCTTGTCCTTTGCTTATGAAGTCATGGGCTATGAATGCACAGTGACAAAATATCCTCATGGAGGAGGACAGGGACATTTTCCTGCCTTGCTTGAACACATACACATATTAGAGCAGCTAGAAGGAGACAACTTTTGTGACAAGTTCCACAATTGATTTATACATCTTCATTTCGCCAAGCTCCTGTTTTAGGTTATCTAGGCAGCAGTGCCATTTATATTCACTTGCTCTGTCACAAGGTGCTTTATTACCATTCTTATTTGCATAAATTTATATCATATTTACTCAAACATTTCCAATATGGTTAACAAATAGTGGCTGGCTTGCAAGGTTGTCGTTCCACTGCTTTTTGCCCTCTATAGCCATTTAACAATTCCCCCGCTGTTTGCTGAACTGTCACGGTAAACTTTCTACTATCCCCTGCTTTTTTTTTTTTGTCTTTCTCTCAGATGTCCTCTATGCTCAGGACATGCATATTCAAATAATACCAAGACTGATTTGTTAATTAAGATTCAGTCAGAATGAATTTGTGCTGCTGGGACAAGAGAGACGGCTGTGCTTACCAATGTGAGCTCAATTGTCTAACGAGAATTTAGGACTCTGCTTTCATCACATTTACAAAAAATCATTATCAGAAGCTGTTCTTGAAGACATGATCCCAAAAGGGCCTAAAGGGTGAAATTGGCCACTTTAAAATGTAGACATGCAAAACAATTAGCATTTTTTCTGATAATGAATCAGTGCCAGTTGCATAAATTGCTTTCTTACTTTCATAGTCTAATTATTATTGTAAGATTAAAAATGCAAAATGTATTTTTAGTAACCCATATAATTATGTAAAGATATGGTTGTTTTGAGATAATTATTTGTTAGCATTTTATATCTTGAATATTGTGAAATGTAAAGTCACATTTTTTTAAATATATATATATAAACACTATAAACCCTAATGCTCAAAATACTTAATTCGTTTGAGTAGGACAAACTTAAATTAAACAAATTAGTGCAGTTAAATGAACTGTAATGAGTATTTAAAACTTTCTTTTACTTTTGAGTTCAAAGCACTGACATATTTCAAGTAAACTAAACTGTTTTGCCCATGCTTTGCCCATGGCCCTCGAAAGGAAAAGTAAATGCTAAAATCAAGTGTTATATAATGTTTTTTTTTTTTTTTTTGTTTTTTTTTGTTCAAGATTAATGGTAAGGGAGATTTAGTAGTGATTAATGTTTTGTTATGCTAATTTAGAAGAGTTGGTCATGGTGACAAGTGCACTGTAAAAACTGAACAGTGATATTAATTAAATGTTTCACTCAAATAAGAATAAAAGTTCATTGTACTTAACAGAAAAAAAGTTGTGTGAACTCAAAATTTCATTGTAGCAAGGTGAACTTAATATGATTGAGTTGAGCTGCAGCAGATTTCTAATTCCCAGCATGCTTTGCATCAGACTGTATAAATGTTGAAATTAAGTGTTATTTTGTGTGTTTTTGCATAAGATTAACATAGGGAGACATAGGTTAGTGTTTAAGGTTGTGTTATGTTGGGATTGACAGGGGGTTCTGTTATGTTAGTTTTGTAGGGTTACCATTCTGGTGAAGAGTAGACCGTGTGGATAGGTTGAGGATGGGCTGCAAAACTTTTAAGACCACATATACTGTATATTGCTTGATTACATACATGCAAGTGTATATAGACAGTCTTTTGATAGTTATAATAGCATGTGTTTTTGCTAACTAACATTTAACCAAGATCTGAATGTGATGTTTATGTAAATTAACTATATGTACTTGAGTGTGCGAGGCTGATAACTGTGGGAGCGAAGGAATGCCAGTGATGTGATTGTTAGTGAGAGACACCTGTGCACCACACTGGCCTTGCTCCACTTCCATGGCTCTCGCCCCCGCCCCACTTGTCACAAAAAAAAATTAAGTTCTATATATATATATGTGTGTGTGTGTATGAATGTGTGTGTGTGTGTGTGTGTGTGTGTGTGTGTGTGTGTGTGTGTGTGTGTGTGTGTGTGTGTGTGTGTGTGTGTGTGTGTGTGTGTGTGTGTGTGTGTGTAGAGTATAGAGTAAGTGAGTACACCCCTCACATTTTTATAAATATTTTATTATATCTTTTCATGTGACAACACTGAAGAAATTACAATTTGCTACAATGTAAAGCAGTGAGTGTACAGCTTGTATAACAGTGTAAATTTGCTGTCCCCTCAAAATAACTCAACACACAGCGATTGATGTCAAAACCGCTGGCCACAAAAGTGAGTACACCCCTAAGTGAAAATGTCCAAATTGTGCCCAATTAGCCATTTTCTCTCCCCGGTGTCATGTGACGCATTAGTGTTGCAATGTCTCAGGTGTGAATGGGGAAAAAGTGTGTTAAATTTGTTGTTATCGCTCTCACTCTCTCATACTGGTCACTGGAAGTTCAACATGGCACCTCATGGCAAAGAACTCTCTGAGGATCTGAAAAAAAAGAATTGTTGCTCTACATAAAGATGGTGTAGGCTAAAAGAAGATTGTCAAGACCCTGAAACTAAGCTGCAGACCATACAGTGGTTTAACAGGACAGGTTCCTCTCAGAACAGGCCTCACCATGGCCGACCAAAAAGTTGAGTGCATGTGCTCAGCGTCATATCCATAGGTTGTGTTTGGGAAATAGACGTATTAGTGCTGCCAGTGTTTCTGCAGAGGTTGACGGGGTGGGGGCAGCCTGTCAGTGCTCAGACCATATGCCACACACTGCATAAAATTGGTCTGCATGGCTGTCGTCCCAGAAAGAAGCCTCTTCTAAAGATGATGCACAAGAAAGCCCGCAAACAGTTTGCTGAAGACAAGCAGACTAAAAACATGGATTACTGGAACCATGTCCTGTGGTCTGATGAGACCAAGATAAACTTATTTGGTTCAGATGGTGTCAAGCGTGTGTGGCGGCAACCAGGTGAGGAGTACAAAGACAAGTGTGTTAGACACACTTTATATTAAGTGGCCTTAACTACTATGTACTTACATTTAAATTAATCATTGAATACAATGCACTTATTGTGTACATACATGTTTTTGCATTGTACTTATATTTTAAAAACACCTGCATGTAATTACATCTGTAATTAATTTCTGTAATTACATTTATAATTACACTGTTGACCCATCCCTTAACCCTTACCCCTACCCTTAAACCTACCCATACCACCAAATCTTTCCCTAAGCCTACCTGTATCCCACCTCAATAGCTGCAAAAGTGTTTTGCAATTCAATATGAAGCCAATAAGTACATTGTACTTATTTTTTGATTCCAACATGGTAGCGACCCCAAACACACCTCCAAGACGAACACTGCCTTGCTAAAGAATGTCTCCAGACCTAAACTCTATTGAGCATCTGTTCCTCAAACAAAAGGTGGAGGAGTGCAAGGTCTCTAACATCCACCAGCTCCGTGAAGTCGTCATGGAGGAGTGGAAGAGGAAATAATGGTGGCCACACAAAATATTGACACTTTGGGCCCAATTTGGACATTTTCACTTAGGGGTGTACTCATTTTTGTGGCCAGCGGTTTAGACATTAATGGCTGTGTGTTGAGTTATTTTGAGGGGACAGCAAATGTACACTGTTATACAAGCTGTACACTTACTACTTTACATTGTAGCAAAGTGTCATTTCTTCAGTGTTGTTACATGAAAAGATATAATAAAATATTTACAAAAATGTGAGGGGTGTGAGATACTGTTTGTGTATGTGTGTGTGTGTGTTTGTTGTGAAACTGATTAATCACGATTAATCATCTAGCATAAATGTCTCTCATAAATATATATATATTTTATATAAATATATATATATATATTTTATATAAATATAATAATGTATTCACACACTGTTTTACTAGCAATTGTAATTAGTTGGTTAATTAATTGATTCAGTAAAGTAAAGTTTTGGTATAAATATCAGTGCAGATATTTAATAATTTTTCACACTCTGATTTGCTTATATTTGTATTTGCCGACACATCTTTATATGACCAACTGGAGAGCGTCATTGCAAAGCACATGAATACAACTCACTTTATTTCATAAAGTAAAAAACAATGAATCAAAAGAGTGAGAGCTCATTATTTTTGAAATGCATGTCTGGCGTTGTATCAGACACACTCCTGGTGTCTTACTAATTTCACTGTTGACTGATTTGGCTAACCAGATTTCCTGTTTCTCCCCACTGCAACACTCAACCATTAAAAAATATCACAAACAACTGAACGATCACATCACATTCTCAACCTTAAATTAATCCATAGTGATTTCATAGACGAAACACATTAGTATGTCAATATACACAAAGACCTATACACATCACTGGCCAAACACCTCTGAGCTTTGTGAATGTCTCTGTATTCTGAATTCTGTATATGTGCATCCTTAAACGTGCCTCATTGCTTTTTGGTTGCCAAACTGGGCTGGGCTGGCTGTGGCTGACTACTATCACATTATCTCAGTAGGTGCGGGTAGGCTGGGCATGTACACAGCAAGGGCAGGGCACAACACTTTGCCAGGCGGATGATAAGGGTGGTTGAAGCAACCGGCACAGTGTGGAATCATCAGTTGCCAAAGCTGGTGTTTCCAGGCAGCACATCCTGACAGGATGCCACAGAGCAGAGCTGAAGCAATCTATTAATATTCAAGCAAGCAAAATGTCAAGGAAATGTACTCCCCCTCCTTACATGCAAACACACATGTACCACATTTAGGGGAGAAACTGAATTCACAAATCACCCTCAATTCCATTTACCCATGCAGGCAATGGTATTGCAGTGGCGTTCATTTTTAGATTATGTTGTGCATTTCATTGGAATTGTTTTTTGCTTAAAATAGACATTTTCTAGTGATTGTGGCAGTGATTTATCAAATAATAGAGAAGAGACATTTAAATTGTCATTTTTGTACTTCACTTGAAAATGAAAATTACTCACCCTCTTGTTGTTCCAAATTTGTATGTCTTCTGTTTTCTTCTTTTTTCTCCTCCATACAATAGAAGTCAGTATGTTCTCTAACATGTTCTACTGTGTTCAACAGAAGAAAGAATGCCAAATGGGTTAGTCATTTTCATTTATAGGAGAACTATGGCTTTAACACTTTTTATTACTAATTATTTTCTGTTGTGTGTATGTTTGTGATGTATTTTGACAGATTAATATTCACTAATAAGATCTATTTTTTTGTCCTTTGCCACTGACAATATATATACACACCACACACACACATCCATATATATATATATATATATATATATATATATATATATATATATATATATATATATATATATATATATATATATATATATATATATATATATTTCTCCCAAAATATGTAAATTGTTTCATATTAAAACGCTTAGCCTGGATATTTCTGCTGACCTCAAGTCCTGGACACTGAATCTCCTTAGGAATAGAATCACGTTTGCTTCTTTGCACTGCCTGATCACTCCATGTATACAAAAAAGAAGACAAAAGCACTGCAATAAATTACACAGTGACAAGGAATCAGCAAATAAATCACCTTGGGGTGGCCTGTGCACAGAGAGTGTGATTCATTTTCCTCTCTAGAGGCGAGAACATTTAAGTAGGAACCTTCAGCACTGGAGGATGAATTGTGTCTGCTAAAATATTGTGTGCTGGATTAAAATTTAATGTCTGTATTATCAATAAAGCACAATCTTTTTGTTACACAGAGGAGAGTTTGCGTTATATGTTACTGATGGCTCATCGGTCTCAATGCCTGAGCATGACAACATTTATAAATTAGAAATGCTTATAAGCTTTTGAAAAAAATAATCCTAATATGTTAACTTCCTTTTGCATGGTGCAGGGTGTTTCATGGTGTGTGAGCCAAATTATTATTTTGTTGTTGTTGTTGTTTTTGCACTTTAGTGGAATGTGAAAGAGACAAAGAGTATGTTCTTCTACATTATAAATAGAAATCTAATAGCCTATATACGTATTACTGTATTTACACAGTATGTACTTTATACTGCATACTATTTATTAAAAATAAATAACACAATACAGCATTTACAATGCAGTGATAAAGATTTAAAATACATTATACAAAGTATATATTGATACAAATCATTACAGTGATAAAAATTATTTTTGACTACATTTGGAATGCAATGCTAACAGTAGCAGTGGTATGGTTATTATTGTTATATATATATTAGGACGGGTCAAGCGACTACAATTTTTAATCTAATTAATTACATGATTTGCAGGTTAATCAACTGTAATTTAATTGCACATCAAATTTGGCTGAGAAATTACCCCCAAAAGTATTAAATAAAGTCATTATTGTGTTAAATGAGAAAAGCATTAAATAGACATTACAAAAAGTAGCTTAAGAAAGAAATATTTTATTTGATTCGAGTTCAACATAGAATTTATTACACAAAGAATTTATTAGGCTACAATACACTTTTTTTTCTGAATTGGTATTTAGATATTTTTCATACCAAAATGTTACGCAAAAGAAAGTCAGTCACACTGGTTTGAAACGACATGAGGGTGAGTAAATGTAATGATACTGAAGTTATACTCTAAATAAAAAACTAGTTGTAGGCAGTAGGTGGCAGTAAAAATCTAAATGAGTCATTGAGTCATTCATTAATTTGATTCGTTCAAACTGAGTTCATTCAGGAATTAAAGGTGCTCTAAGCCAGTGTTTCTCAAACTGGGGTACGCGTACCCCTGGGGGTACGTGAGGTGACAAAAGGGGGTACGCGAACAAAATGCGGAGTAGTTAATTTAACTCTACCATACCTTAAAATAATATTAAAACCGAGCATATATTTCTAACTGGCAAATTGCCGTAAATCCATTACATTTAATCAAATTACCTCATGTTTTGCAGTCTAAAATGACTGTATCCACAGAAGCAGCATGCATATGATAGATTGCGTGCCGAATCTGCTGCCTTAAATCGCGCTAAATTACTGCCGTTCTCGACAATGCACCTTTGTAAAAGTGGGGATTAAGCACTCGCATGAAGAACAAATATAGACACAGATAGTGGATTTATATCAATTTAAGACTCAAACTTTCTTCGATACAAAAACATACCTTGTGTGAGTTCTTGTATTTAATGATGATAACGAGCAAGAATGCAACTGTTCCCAAATATCCACATGACTGCAAACGTGACATTATTATACAACAGGTCAAAAACAAAACGTACATTTTAAACGCAGTACTGTCAGTATTTACTCTATTTTGCAACGAAAAAATATTTCTAACGAAAACCAGAGCAGAACAACACACGAATGTGGCTTTGAATGAATCGTGAGAGTCAATGATTCAATGACTCATTCACAGCCACTTGCTTCGTTAATGAATGAATGACTCGATGACTCACTCATAAAAACAGTGACTTGCTGCCACCTACTGGCAGTTTTAGTTTAATATTTTAAAGTATCACTTTGTTTTACCATCATTGCATATTTCTCTATTAAACATTTTTTATTTAAAACATTATTTATTTTATAAAGTTATTCAGAAACATAAAAATATGCACTGGAAAAACAATTTAGGGGGCAAATATTGTCCCTTAATGGAAAAGGTGTGACTGCAGTCGAAGTGGAAGAGAGGGGGTATGCAGAAGGATGGGAATCCCTTCAGGGGGTGCTCCACGCTAAAAAGTTTGAGAACCAAGTTCTTACTGCTCTAAGCGATGTCACGAGTTTTTAGGCCAAAACATTTTTTGTCACATACAGCAAACATCTCGTCACAATCCGCTAGCTACCTGTCCCCTGAACACACTGTAAAAAAAAAGCGGTCTCTGTAGTCGCCACAAGCTCCAAAAACGGCAACAAAAACAAATTGGTGCAGCCTGGACCACGAATCATAATAAACATGCTCCAGCCAATAATCGACAAGAATGATTTTAAATGCACGTTCATGACTGTTTCAGGAAGCACGGAGGGGAGGGGGAGGAGGAGGAGGAGGGAGGGTCTAGCTAGCCTCTGTTTGAACGTCAACAGGAAGCTACTCCACACAGGATCGCTTAGAGCACCTTTAAGTTAATGGCTCTCTTTATGAATGGGCCATTAAATAATTGGTTCACCAAACTGATTCGTTCAATACGCAAATTCATTTTGAAACGAAACACCAGGTGTGTGCTGCGCGGACCACTTGGTGTATGACATCAAAGTATACCACAAGAGCAATTTGAAAGCAAACAGAGCTGTCTACTCTCTAATCGCCAACACATTGCATTATGGGATTCATTATCCCATGCACATTTTAGCAAATGTAATAGGTCATCTGTGTATTTCATGCATACAGATTTTTTCCCCCCCAAAATAGTAGCTCATTCTGAATAGCCATGTTTCACAGTTGCACATTTATTGCACCAGTATTTTGAATGAGCCTGCACACATACATTCTTGTTTGCAGTCTAAAGTTCATGCCAAGGCTCTGTTTTACATTCGCTCTTTCATATCTAGACCTTTCCTCACTGTCAGACCGTCAGGAAGTGCATTAGATGCTCTTTTCCACCTGAGTCTCTTTGTGATGTGCAGCGATCTAATAGCACCTGAATGCAGTTTCGCTGTGCTCACTTGACTGAGGAAGAAGCCTTTGGACATCTCCAGTCCAAGACTGAGAGCTCCATGGGTGAGAGAGGTGGATGGGTCTGGAAACATGGCAGCCTGTGATCTCTCAGATGTCTCAAACACTTCAAAATTGCTTTGCCCACTTCAGACAGCCCCTGCTTTCATACATCCCCCCTAGAGTGCAGCGAGCCGCAGATGCTTCAGACTGATATGTTGCTGATTGGTTTATTTCACTCCCAGAGACGATGTTCAGATGAATACGTCTGATTTGGTGAAAAAAAAAAAAAAAATGCATTGGCCGACGTCTCTCCAGTAGTTTGGTTATGTAGCGATGATGTTTGTTGTTTATGGTCTAGCTGTATTTAATCAGGCTTAATTAATTGGCTTGCCTAGTTGAATGAAGAGGAATAATTATGAGCTGCATGGCAAAGAGCAATGAGACCAGGCACAAAACAAATTGCTCTGTTATTAACTTTACCCTTATGCATTTGTTATGCTCCACGTCCACTCGTGTCTCCAAAGGTGTTCTTGCAACTCTTTTTTTTAATTTCAAGTAAAGCACTTGACTGTAATTCTATATGACTTTGTAATAATAGGCTATTGTTTATAGTGTTTCCAAGGCACTGATTGGATTACTCTGATTCCTAAAGACTCCCTCTGAATCAATGATAGTAATACTGCAGCATGCAATCTTTCTGATACAGGGTTAGAAGGATTGAGATTTATAGAAATAATTTTTAACAGTAGCCTACATTAATTCAGCTTACCTTGGTCTCTGATAACTTTCCCAACCTTACCTGCCAATGCCAACAACAGCCCTAATACATACACACTCTCACAAAGGCAGAGAGAACACCGAATAAATAACTATGAAAAATAAACTGCCTATCTCTCCTGGCTCAGCTGTGTGCTGCCTGGGGGCAGATGATAAATGGAAGCACAAGGCTAAAGCATCATTTGGAACCAGAAGTATCAGTGATAAACCAGTCGGGCTGGACCCCCAACAAGATACCTGGAACACCTACCTTGCATGACACCAGTACAACATCTGGGAGGCAAGTCGCTGGTGTGTGCGGTTGTGTGTATGACAGAGGACGATAGAGAAGGAGAATGTTAAAATGATCTATGCAGAAACATAAAATAGGACAGATGAAGATACAGAGATCATTTTCACTTAGCCATTCCTTTTTTCTGTTCTTTTTTTTTCTTTTCTTTTCTTGAATTTGGGATTTGAAAAGCACGAGTGAAGTGCTACGGTTTTACCACATGTTTTATGTTTCCCCTTCTCAAATCTGAATATTTAAAAGGTTGCATTATTATATGAATAATGCATGCATAATTTACTGAGCTAAGTACAGTCATCTCCTGCAAGGAGAATGAGCTTGCCAAATCTTGAGCTTAGATGTCATGAATCTCAGCAGCCTATCTGGCAAGAAAAAATAAAATAACCTAGACAATCTTTTCCTGGACAATCATAAATATACCCACTCTGTACATTTGCATACTCCCACCATTAGGTCTTTTATTGCGAGTGAAATGTTTTTAATTGATTGATTTATTCATCATACCTTGGTGCTATACAATAAGCCACAATTCCCAAACAATAGCTACAGTATAATTAATTAAAAATATGAATCTGGTTTACAGTAAAGAAAATATTATTTATCTGGGTGGCCAGTCCCATCTGACCAGCTGAAAAGTGCCCAAAACCCCTCTAAAACTAGCTCACAGATGAGCCATGTCCAGGCTGTGAGGCAATTAAACCAGCTTATGCTAGTTTAAAGGATTAGTTCACCCAAAAATGAAAATTCTGTCTTTAATACTCACCCTCATGTCGTTCCACACCCGTAAGACCTTCATTTATCTTCGGAACACAAATTAAGATATTTTTGATAAAATCCAATGGCTCGTGAGGCCTGCATTGAGAGCAAGTTAACTTAGACTTTCAAATGCCCAGAAAGATACTAAAACATATTTAAATAACGTGACTATGAATTGTTTAACCTTAATGTTATGAAGCAAAAAGAGTACTTTTTAAAAAATAAACAAAATAACGACATTATTCAACAATATCTATGGTGATTTCAAAACACTGCTTCATGAAGCTTCGAAGCTTTACAAATCTTTTGTTTAGAATCAGTGGTTCGGAGCACTGCCAAAGTCCCGTCACAACAGTTATGATGCAACAAAGCCTTGTTTACTGTAATCATGTGACTTTGGCAGTTTGAGATGATTTGAAATGAATGTGAATGAATTGTTCCAAAAAAAAAAGCACATCCATCCATCATAAAAGTAATCCATATGGCTCCAGGGAGTTAATAAAGACCCTCGCGGACGTCTGCCGGCCACACAAACATAATAAAACATAAAATAAAGTCCAGGCCTGGTCCTCTCTCGTCCTTCACGGTCGTCGCTCCCAGGTGATGCTCGTTATCACTTGCGTCACTGGCCTTGCGCCGTTCCCTCACGGCTCTCCCCGCCCTGGTCGCCACATACCCTACATTAAAGACACATACCATACCATACCATACATTAAAGACCTCCGAAGAACAGGCGAATTTCAACATAACACAGACTGTTACGTAACAGTCGGGGTGTACGCCCCCAATATTTGCATATACCAGCCCATGTTCAAGACATTACACAAGGGCAGGCAGTATTAACGTCTGGATCTGTGCACAGCTGAATCATCAGACTAGGTAAGCAAGCAAGGACAATAGCAAAAAATGGCAGATGGAGCAATAATAACTGACATGATCCATGATATTTTTAGTGATAATTGTAAATTGTCTTTCTAAATGTTTCGTTAGCATGTTGCTAATGTACTGTTAAATGTGGTTAAAGTTACAATCGTTTCTTACTGTATTCACGGAGACAAGAGCTGTCTCTATTTTCATTTTTTAAACACTTACAGTCTGTATAATTCATAAACAACTTCATTCTTTATAAATCTCTCCAACAGTGTAGCATTAGGCATTAGCCACAGAGCACCATCAAACTCATTCAAAATCAAATGTAAACATCCAAATAAATACCATACTTACATGATCTGATATGCTGCATGACGAACACTTTGTAAAGATCTATTTTGAGGGTTATATTAGCTGTGTGAACTTTATGCAATGATAGAGTCGAGAGCTCGGGAGGGGGCGCAGATCGTGAGCAATTAAAGGGGCCTCAGCCTGAATAGGCGCATTTCTAATTATGCCTCAAAATAGGCAGTTAAAAAAATTAATTAAAAAAAAAAATCTATGGGGTATTTTGAGCTGCAACTTCACAGACACATTCAGGGGACACCTTAGACTTATATTACATCTTGTAAAAAAAACATTCAATGGCACCTTTAAAAATTCTCATTTTAGACCTTTCATTCGTTTTATTTTGTTCTATCTTCTGGGCTTCCATGTTCATCAATAAGTCATGTGTTGGGTTAGAGATCAGTCTTCCGTCAAGAACTAGACTTGCATATGAATGTTACCGGGAGCTAGTGATTACAGTTTATAAAGTTATAATTATGGATATTTTACTTACAAAAATGCATCACTTTGCTTCAGAAGGCATTTATTAACGCCCTGGAAAGTCATATGGAAAGTCATATTCACCTAGAATGGCTTGAGGGTGAGTAAATTTTGGTTGAGCTATTCCTTTACAGCTAGTTCACAATAAACACCAAAAACTCACCAAATTCCAATGTTTTGGGGGGTTGGGTCTTAGGTGTTGAATCAGTGTGAAAGTGGTATTCCCAAATTTTCCCTAGTTACAATCTGAAGTAGAACGGCTTGCAATAGATTTTACATGTGACCATTTTTTACACAAGACACTGCTTTTGCATATCCTTAAAAAAAAAAAAAAACGGTGGACACCGATGTATCTAATTAGAAAAATGGGTTGCATAAAGTCAATTTTCAAACTCCCTTTCCCCCAAATCTCCAAGATTGCCATTTAAATACACTTCCATTTTTCAACGTGTCAGCCACATATTCCATCCCCTTACTGAAGAATGTTCCAAATGTTGATCTAGTATCTCTGTAGAAATATGCATGTGTGCCCAATGGATATACAATTAGTGTCAAGCAGTTTGATTTATTCTGTTTATCTAGGTCAAGATGTTATTCTGAGTGTCTGTTGTTGTTTATCACTCTCGTTTCTGTGCACATCATATCAAATTGTGCCCTTTAAAGGATTCATGCGTCACATGCCCTGTCAATAGTCTCTCAGAAATGTTTGCAATCCATCAACAAAAGAGGTTAAATAATGCACATTTGAATGAGATTAGGTAAGGAGGATGTTCACCATTGGGCATGTGCACGGACATTTTCATTTGACACTCTCGCTTACAAAGAGTAAACTTAAAGTTTTCAAGAAGTTCAAAAAGCGTACATTAGATGCCAAATGTTATAAAATTAATTGAACCCTTGTGTTCTGTTTGGGGTCTGAGAAAGTTGACTTTGCCTAATCTTATGAGAAACGATTTTAAACCAAATTTAATACCATACTTCAACCGTCAAAACATTTCTGAGAAGCGTGCACTTTGTGATAAAACAGGGTTAAAGCTTCAATAATGTCTGTCTGCTGGGTTTTGATTAGGTCAGAGGAACTTATTAAAAGAATGTGAAGGGAAAATATAAATTAAAATTTAAAACGATTATTATTATTTCAACACATTAAACAACAGTAGGGTCTCTAGGAAAAGTGTCGAGTTAACACAACAGAACATGATGATTAAATAATTAAAAAAAAAAAAAAAGATTCTTTTGAGGGCGTCCATAAATCCTGCTTTTCAGATAATAAATGTTCTGATGTACAGTAAAAAATATTTATATCCAGACATGAAATGATCATTATATATGGTTGAAATCCTCAGCGATGGATTAGATCAAGAAAATGAAGTCACTGTAATGACTTTACTCAGAGTGATGGATGTTGTACCCTTCGATAAGTGACCTTTTCAGAAGAGAATTAGGTTACTCCTCTGCAGTAATGGGGAAAAAAGGAAATGTGACTTTGCCAAAAGATAGACTGACACTATCAAAAAAGGCCTGAAAGCTGTGTCTATCGCTCTTTTCTCTTTTGTCAGATCCCCAGTGTGAGGGATCGAGGGAGAAGAGAGGGAACCAAAGAGAATGAAAATGTGTGATTCTTGGTGCTGTCAGTCTTGTGAGATTATCAGGTCTGCGGTTGAGGTCTGCGTTTGCTTGCTGCGGAGTACTTTGTCATGGATTTTCTGTCTTTATCTAAGGGTTGACTGATAAACTGAGTCCTTTTCTCACACCCCATGATGCATTGCCCCATCACCAATCAGAGCTCTCAGAGAGTACTGAAAATACTGACAGATAAAGTCACAATGAAAGACGATAGTACTCAATCTGACATGCTACATTATTGCCGTTACACTGGATAAAGGTGCATGAATGTGTGCAACGAGTGCATTGAATGTGATCCTAAATCAGAGGTAAGGCGTTTTTTTTTTTTTTCTTTCTTTCTTTTTTTTTTTTTTGGAGAGAGAGAGAGCGAGTAAGAGCGTGAACAGTTTAAATGCTATTCAGCTGATCTTCTTTCAATTGGTTATGTATATTTAATTTATTCATTATAGAATGTATTATATTTTATTTAATTATTGGATTCTCTACCCTTAAAGTGATAATTCACCCAAAATAATTTAAAAAAATATTTATGTAATTTCTTACCCTTATGGCTTTAAAAAAAAAAAAAGAAAGAAAAAAAAAATGAATTTTGCAGTAAAAATCATCTTATTTTGCATACAACAGCAGTTCATGACAGTATTCATGATCAAATACATTAATCTGTGATGGTTTTTTTTTGTTTTGTTTTGTTTTTTTTTTTTTTCTGAAGAGGGGGAGGGGAGGATTTGCAGTGATATAAATGATTTTTAAAAAGACAACATTTTGAGCCCTATCATACATCTAGCACAATGTGAAGCCAGGTGCAATGCAAGTTTTTTGCTAGTTTCAGCCCGATGCAGTTATCATTTTTACCTCCAGCGTCCACTTTGTTTAAACAGCAAATGCACTTACACTTACTGTTCGCCCGTGAGCGTGCTGTTCTGAAAATGAGGTGTGTTCAGGCGCATTGTTGGTGTGTTGCTATTTTGAGGCAACTGAATACAACTGCACCATTGACCACCATTGTTTATTTATTTTTTTATTATTATTTAAAGGGCGCTTTAATAATATGCGCCTATAGGTGGGTGCACAACGTGTGCACACTCTGCTTGTTAGACACACGGGGATGCGCGGCAGCACACAAACATGCCAAATATTATAAATAAAAGGTTTACAACGCCTTAACCTCACACATGAGCAGATCCATTTCCTCTCTGGAGAAGCGTTCAGTCTTTCTGCTTGCAAATTCTGCCATGTAAATAGCAATGCACCATGGTGCAAGTGCACCTGGCTTTTTAAGGGAAAAGGAGATGACACTCTGATTCTGGTCTGATTCTGACTCTGGTTTATTGCATGTTACACCCAAAACACACCCATGACTCATTAAGAGATTAGGTACAACCCTTTTGGACCATGCGCCTGGTGCGCTAGCCATTTTTTCCATCATTAAACTAGCAAAAGTGGATTCGGACACGCCCTAAGTACACCTGCGCCATGCTCTTCAGATCATGTGCTTAGATCGTTAAAATAGGGCCCTTTATGTCAATTTTATGTGTGTTTTTTTCCCCCTCTCCCTTTAGGAGCTCGAAATACATGATCCATATGAAGTGGCAGTGTTTGGAAAAGACCAGCATAATTTCTTTAAAGGTGCCCAAGAATGCTTTTTCACAAGATGTAATATAAGTCTAAGGTGTCTCCTGAATGTGTCTGTGAAGTTTCAGCTCAAAATACCCCATAGATTTTTTTTAATAAATTTTTTTAACTGCCTATTTTGGGGCATTATTAACTATACACTGATTTTGGCAGCGCGCCGCCCCTTTAATTCGCCTGCTCCCTGCCACACAAGCTCTCGACTATATTACAGTGCATTTACAAAGTTCACACAGCTAATATGACCCTCAAATGGATCTTTACAAGATGTTCGTCATGCATGTTGTATGCATGCTTCGAATTATGTGTGTAAAGTATTTATTTTGATGTTTACATTTGATTCTGTATTAGTTTGAGGCTGTGCTCTGTGGCTAACGGCTAATGCTACACTGTTGGAGAGATTTACAAAGAATGAAGTTGTGTTTATGAATTATACAGACTGCAAGTGTTTAAAAATGAAAATAACGACAGTCTTGTCTCCGTGAATACAGTAAGAAATGATGGTAACTTTAACCACATTTAACAGTACATTAGCAACATGCTAACGAAACATTTAGAAAGACAACTTACAAATATCACAAAAAATATCATGATATCATGGATCATGTCAGTTATTATTGCTCCATCTGCCATTTTTCGCTATTGTTCTTGCTTGCTTACCTTGTCTGTGCACAGATCCAGACGTTAATACTGCCTTTCCTTGTCTGATGCCTTGAACATGGGCTGGCATATGCAAATATTGGGGTCATACATATTAATGATCCCGACTGTTACGTAACAGTCGGTGTTATGTTGAGATCCGCATGTTTTACGGAAGTCTTTTAAACAAATGAGATTTACATAAGAAGGAGGAAGCAATGGGGTTTGAAACTCATTGTATGTGTTTTCCATGTACTGAACTCTTGTTATTTAACCATGCCGAGGTAAATTCAAATTCTGATTCTAGGGCACCATTAATTTTCTACTTTTGTGTTCAAATAAAAAAAAAAAAAAATCACCTATACAGGTTGGGATTGGAACGACATGAGTGTGAGAAAATAGTAACAAAATTTACACTTTTAGATGAGCAATCTATTAAAGATAGGGTGGGAAATTCTGGAGCGGCTAGCAATAGCGAGCTAACTTTAAAAGCATTAGATCCCACCCTATCTTCAGAGCGCTTTTCAAAGCCACGCCTCCTCAAAAACACATGAACGCACAGGTTGCGTACAGCCAGAGCAGATTCAGCAAATTTGGTGTTAAATTAAAGAATTGTCATCTTCAACTCTGCATTGCCTCATGGAATGTGCTGATTACGTATAATGTCTGCGTGAGTAGGTGCGCGGAGGTGTGGAAATACATATGTTGACAGGCAGATAGGACATCGTATCATTGTATTCGGGCCACATTGCATTTTTTGGTCCTGAGACTTCCACAGGCGATTCATTTTTTAATATTTAGACCACTTCTATTATTGATTGCTATCAGGATGTAAAGAGAGTTTCAACCTGCACAAGTGTTTAAGAAAAAAATGCCTACCCTACCTTTAAATAAGGGAAACCATTTTGCTTTTCAGTTTAACAAGTAGCTGTTCTCCAGATGAATATTTCATGATGACTAATACCCGCCTTCAAATGTTAAAGTAAATATGTGAATTTAATTGCACTCATATGTGCTAATTTCTGATCAAGGCACAGTTAATGAAGAGCTTAATGTTCCTTCGATATGCTAATTATAGCATTCATGTATCAAAGAACTGTCAGGCTGACAGGTGACCTTCTTTCACACAGATCAGGAGATTAGACCTTTCCAAGAGAAAAGCACAGCTTTGTATTTGTTGTGAGCAAACAAAAAGCAGACCTCCAAAACCAGTGGCTGGAAAATGTAATATAGAGCTTGTTATTTTAGGTGTGTGCAGTGACTTGTATTGTTAATGTATAAGGTTCAAGTTTCGCTTTAGCACATTTTGCCTCATGGGTTCCTGGCTTTCCAGAGTTCATGGTGGTAAACAAGACTCAAATATTGTTTCCATAAAATTCTGGCTAACCTCATTTTTGACAGTAGGCTATTTTAACTTGCCGAACATATTAGGCTGTCTTTCCTCGTGCACTCTTTTTGAACATGAAACTAACTGCTGTACTCAAAACTTTATTAAACCTTGAGTCTTTACAGTAAAACAATTTAGGGTCAGGAGTAGGTTCAGCTGTGTTAGACTTGAACCCCAGCCAGTATTGAGGAGGTATAAATGACCTGTGTGATACGATATCAAACATGAAACAGCCCAGTCAGGAGCAATAACAGCTGCTA
Source organism: Chanodichthys erythropterus (assembly GCF_024489055.1). Taxonomy (NCBI): domain Eukaryota; kingdom Metazoa; phylum Chordata; class Actinopteri; order Cypriniformes; family Xenocyprididae; genus Chanodichthys; species Chanodichthys erythropterus. The sequence goes on along the minus strand of NC_090238.1, from coordinate 11,406,292 downwards.
TGTGAATGTCAGTAATTCAGAAGCCCCCCACGGTGAAGCGATGGCAGGTTGTCCAAGCATGGGAGTCAGGATCCCAGCCAAAACCTCTAATTGCTCAGCTCTCCTGCCTTTGTGGGCTATTGTTGTTGATGTACTAAAAATGTATTGACCCCCTTGACTGTAGCCTTTACTCTGAGAATGGAAGGACACGTAATATTTGAAGAAATGAACCAGTGAAAGAAGGGATCAAATGGAAAAAATGCTGTTCTTTCAGGTCTTCTTTTAACATCACTCTGTCTCAGCCAGTAATAAAAGTGCGGTAATTGCGCAATTACTTCCTTGGCATTTTAAATCTATGCTTAATTGTTCCCTAAGTTGTTCATGTGTTGTCCCATTAGCATTTGCAGTCTGTGCCCTTGTGCATTCATTCTCACTGTTTAATTTAAAAACATGTCTTTTCAGTTAAAAGAAGTTGCTAAATGTCAAGACTATATTCCCAAAGAGTTTGATAGGTTTAAAGGCTTTAACCTTGCCACTGTCTCAAGAAAGTGCACTCGCCTGTGATCCTTCAAATTTGATGCATTTGATGAAGGTGAAAATCATGAAAAAAAAAAAAATATATATATATATATATATATATATATACAGTCATACTCAAAATTATTCATACCCTTGATAAATATGACCAAAGAAGGCTGTGAAAATAAATCTGCATCGTTGCATCGTTAATACTTTTGATCTTTTATTTAAAAATTCTACAAAAATCCAACCTTTCATTGAAGAAAAATAGTTTTAAATGGGGGGAAAATCTCATTATAAGAGAAATGTTTAATACACACTGCTCAAAATTAATCATACCCTTTTATGATTTTTTTTCACAGCCTTCTTTGGTCATATTTACCAAGGGTATGAATTTATAATAATATATAATTATATATAATATATAATATAATAATGTATAATTTTGAGCACGACTGTATATATATTTAAAATTTATATTTTTTATATATTTTAAAATTTGTTCTTTTATATATTTATTTTTTCTCCCTCCATGATTTTCACACACACACACACACACACACACACACACATGTTTGTTTTTGTGAATTGTGGGGACTTTCCATAGACTTCAATGCATTTTACACTGAACAAACTGTACATTCTATCCCCCTACCCTGCCCCTACCCCTAAACCTAACCCTCACAGGAAACTGTGCAAACTTTTACTTTTTCACAAAAACTCATTCTATATGATTTATAAACCCATTTACATTGTGGGGACCGCTGGCTGGTCTCCACGATGTAGGTGAACTCAGGTTTATATTACATCATGGGGACATTTGGTCCCCACAATGTAATATAAACAAAAGCACACACACACACACACACACACACACACACACATATAATAAACATATATATATATATATATATATATATATATATATATATATATATATATATATATATATATATATATATATATATATAATAAACACACACATTTATATATATAAATAAATTCCTAAAAACCAATGTATCACAGTTTCCACATACAAAAAAACAGCTTTGAAATCACAGAACTTATATTTAAAAATATATTACAATAAAAAACAGTAGTAAAATTGTAATAATATTACTTATAATATAATTATAATATTCATAATAATAATAATATTATCACAATATTACTGTTTTTAATGTATTTTTGAACAAATAAATGCTGCCTTGCTGATCATAAGGGAAAACAACCCCAAACCTTGTATAGCAGCATTTCAACCGAAATTACCCGGAACAGTTTGTCCCGGGAACTTTTTTCCCCACAGACCTATTGCTAGCTGCGTTTCCGTAGCGGTCTTAAGTACCGTAAAGATAGTCCGGTGACATAGGACTGTGCGCGACTTTCTAGTTCCTGCTGGATTTCGTCCTTTGCATATAAGCTTAATAAAGCCTGAACCTTTAAAGGTTGGGTACTTTAAAGGTTGGAGGGTACTCCATTGTTAATTTGAATAGCAAACAACTTTTACTACATGCACTACAACAGACTTTATAAAACGATGGTTGAAATAAAATGCTGCCTGGATTCAACCAATCAAAATGCTGCTTGAACTCAACCAATCAGCATGGGCAGCACCCAAGTCCTACCCCTGAAAGTTGAGGAACTTTGAAAAAAGTAATACCTAGAGAGCATTCTGAGGGGGATTTTTTTACCTGGAACTTCATTTAGACCCCGGTTCCTGTGGTCAAAACACACTGAGTACCACCCCAAAGTTCCTAGTTCCTGGGGAACGTACCTGCGGTGGAAACACGGCTTAAGTGTGTGTGTGTTTGTGTGTATATAATATATATATATTTATTTATTTATTTATTTATTTATTTATTTATTTATTTATTTATTTATTTATGTAGTCATTAGAAGATTTAAGGTCCAAACCATACTACAAGTGTCTTACAAAAGCGAGGGTAAGTTACTTCTGGACTGGTGGGCTGCTCTGCCCTGTCTCACTATTATTGATCCCCTCTAAATAAAATGAGGGAGTACATTTTGGAGGTCTTCCAAACATCCGTTCACAAGCCGTTCTTAGTGGGAGCCAAGCAACATGCATCATCTCCTCTGCTGTACACTTTCAGTCTGTCAGCACTAGCTGGCCAGTACAATTGGCCTGATTGACACACACTGCATGGAGCTTTAATCTTGAAGGCCGACAGGGTCAAGGCCAGTGGTGTCTCTGTCTCTGTCTCTGTGATCCAGTCCACTCAAATGCTTTAACCTGCCTGATGGACAGCAAGAGGGCAAAAAGAGAATGCTCTTCAGCTCTGGGTTTACCTGAAATTTATTAGTCTGTGTCTGCAGGATGTTGTGAGATTGCTTTGTGACATGCAGTAGGCTATTGATAAAATCATTTAAAATGTCTAAAAAATACAATGAAATAGTAGCATTGTGAAATATCACAATTTAAAATAACTGTTTTCTGTTTTAATATATTTGAAAATGTAATTTATTCCTGTGATGTAAAGCAGATTTTTTTGCATCATTACTCCAGTCTTCAGAAACTTAAGCATTATAATATTCTGATTTGCTGCTCAAGAAAAAATTCTTATCAATGTTGAAAACAGTTCAACCATAACATTTTAATATTTTTGTGGAAACTGTGATACATTTTTTTTTTTTTTTTTTTTTTTTCAGGATTCTTTGATGGAAGAAAGTTCAACAGAACAGAATTTACTTGAAATCATTATATATATATATATATATATATATATATATATATATATATATATATATATATATATATATATATATATATATATATATATATATATATATATATATATATATATATATATATATATATATATATAAATGCCTTACTGTTTTTTGTAAGAATAAAAGTATTAAAAAGTCTTTCAAAAATGTTTTGAACAATGACAATGAAGGTGAGATATTTATTTTGTTAATGTTAAAAAAATATGTCTGTCAATAAAATAAAATATTCATAATTAATCATATTTGTTTTTAACAGTCTTTCCAATTGAGATTGTATAATAATACTGTCAAATTTGGTAAATGGGTTAAAAATGGTGTTTAATTATTTAAATAATTATAATTATAAATTTGAATAATTTCAAATTAACTCAAAACAGCCCTTAAAATACATATTGTCATCAGCCTATAGCACCCCCTTATGGCCCCCTTTCTATGGCATTATCAAATTGAGTGTTTATTGACCCAAAAAGAACCGCTCCCCTTAGTTACTGTTGCTAAGTCCGACAAGCCATGGCACTCTCACACCACACATTATGTTCTCATGCAGTGAAAAATACATTGCAGAGCAAAGAGCACACTGACAACACATCGACAGACAAGACAGAGCAGATTTTATTTGGCATGAAACAAAGTTTCAGCTTTCAATTGTTGTCACTTTTTAAGAAATTCTAACAATAAATAACATTTTGTGGCTCTTTAATGTGTCGTAACAGATCTCTGTAGTGTACTCAGTTCAAGTGGCATATGAACCGATTATCTCTTCCTCTTTACTACTAGATATAGCATGAAATAAACATGAATGAACATCAGAAGGTATGTTGTTTCAGCCATGAAAAAAAAAAGAAAAAAAAGCGTCAATAAATAAATTTTTTCATGTTCAAGTTCACCAATGTTAATCTACTAACTCTCCAGTCTGGTTTGTTTAATAAAACTCCCGACAAAGGGTGAGTTGTCACACAGCAACACCCCGGCAACCACTCACAAGACCTTACTATTGTGTTAGTGAGCTTTGCATGTAAAAACACCACTCACATCTTCAGTAAATGCAAAAAATCTGGCTACAATGGATTGTTGAAGTTGTGTTGAAGGGGTGAGCCAAACTTGAGTTGTTCAAATCTTTCATGTTGCCTTTACCAGTCTATTCCTGAATATAGTGTCAGAACAATATTGGGAGATTTCAGTACGCTCCGTGGGATGAGATGTTGGTTCTCTACAGGGATTTGACCTTGCAATTCTCTTGTTCTCCAACACCCCACAGTTTCCTAAAATTAGACAGATCATTAAGAGCCATACTATGAGCCATGCTGGACAAAAGGCACACTGTTTGGTTAATATTTCAATAGTACTTCCAATCCAATACACTCAAATCCAATACACCCTATCTCTAATGAACATGCACTACATGAAATTATGATCGTCTTCTCACAGACCTAAAGGACCAAAGGCATTTCGCTTGTCTTTGCAAGAATAAGAAAAGGGAAAAGGGGTTATCACACTCAAACCAGCACCGAGACACCTTCATTGATTCCTGTTTAAACACCTCTCTAAAGAATCATTACAATTCTGCCCAACTGATCTTTTTTCAGAGAACTCAATTCAAAGTGAATTATGCAGCGTTGCGAGTACCTGAACAGCATTCAAATCAACTAATATTGTGTGAATGTTCATGGAATCCCAAGAAGACTCCGCTAAATCTGTCCCCCAGATATGAAATTAGTAACAGAGGCCTACGGTTTGTGATTGATCGCTCTTATCTACTGTGTTAAAGTGAGTATAAATTGATCTTGTCGTTTTGTGGTAAATATCACAAAGAAGGAGATTCTTAGTGGCTGTGTACGGTCATTGATCTGACCCCTCAAATCAGTTCATCTATCTCATGTTTAAATTATGCCACAACTGAGAGGAAATGGACAATCTTTGCTGAGTAGACCTCTGTCTGATTTTCTCAATCTAATTATCAGCATGCACCTAAAAAAAAACCTTCCTGCCACATCAGATTTTAATAACCAAGAGCTGCACAGGCATTGAACTGCCTTGATTAAAATCTCTCCATTTTAAGAAATCAGCCTGTCAAGATTTATAATGAGTTCACCCTCTTGCTTTTCTTTCCATAGACTTATTTACTGACTTTGAGAAAAGGAAAGTATGTGACAAAGGTTAGTAATTCAGTTGCATATGCTTCTGGGCTGGTATATATACTTGTCAGCGCAGCTGTAGATCAAACTGAAGTAAGTTATGGTTTGATGCTTTTAGGAATTAAAAGTACACTTTTGGCACTGCGAACATGGTGTGGTGTGAATGTGTATGAGTGTCTATTGACTTGCACGATTTTCAACTTTTCAGAGAGAAATAAATTTAAGCTGCGGAAAGAGTCTCATTTCCGCAAAGGCGACATGGACGTCTCCGAAAGTGTCAATCCTGAGGGCATTGCCCGGCCCCTGGGCTCTGACTCAAATCTCTGCACCCCCAGCCAATTCATCAGCTCTCCTTTCCCTTCCACTCTAAGTTGTCGGGAAGATTTCAGGCCAATACGGACCTCGAATACAGACCCCCAGAATCATTTACAAAGATCTGCTCTCCAGAAATAACACACATCTCATAGGGCTCTATTATTTCATTGAGAAGACAAGATGGCTTCCAAAGGGAGGAACTCGGAGCTGGATGTGTCCGTTCCGTGGGGGATTGCTGGGACAATCTGGGTAAATCATCTCATTTAGAGATGTTGAGGCCATGTCCCAAATGACAGGCTGATTCCCTATTACAAAGATCCTCAGTCTGTTGTGCGTCATGGGTGACTTTTTTTTATTTTTACGCTGTTAAGATTGTGTGCAAAGATAGACAGACAGACAGAAAGATATATAGGATTTTACAGTGTGTTATGGACATTATGTTCAGCGTTGTTTTAAAAATGGACTTTTACTGTCTATAATTTTCATTTTCATTCTGATTCAGCCATCATGTCCTTTGACATTGTAATATGCTTTAACTCTGCAGTAATTATAAATGATAATTACAAGACAATCACCCCATTTAATCACACTGGACAATTTTAATTTGTTATGCTGCCGACTGACAGTATGAAGTGAGCAATTTAATTAACTCATTGTTTTGTTCAAGATGGAACATGCAAATTCTTTTATTTGCTACACAGCATCAGGCTTTGTATGCCTCTTGAAGCACTGATTGACAAATCTAAGCTTCACAGTACAAATATTCACCTGAATTACTATCATTACATTTAAAAGTGTTTAAAATCATCCTCTCTCTGGAGAGCTTAACATGACGACCAGATCATCCCTGCATGTATGTTCTTGTCTCTAGGTGTGAGAATAATTTCAGAAGTGCTGAATGCATTAGGGAAACCATTGGTGGCTTTTGATTAACTGCTTAAGATCCTTGGTAAGAGAGATATTTGTGAAATACCTGTGGGTCTGGGGCATTATTCTAATAATAGCACAAACTCTGTTATTCGTTCCCTCGACAAAGTCTGGCTGGTATCCGATCATCCTGGGCCTAGAAAGCAAAGGAATCTAATTGTCTCAAATAACATTAAAGGTGCTCTAGAATTAAAAATTGAATTTACCTCGGCATAGTTGGATAACAAGAGTTCAGTACATGGAAATGACATACAGTGAGTCTCAAACTCCATTGTTTCCTCCTTCTTATATAAATCTCATTTGTTTAAAAGACCTCAGAAGAATAAGCGAATCTCAACATAACACCGACTGTTACGTAACAATTGGGGAGTACGCCCCCAATATTTGCATATGCCAGCTCATGTTCAAGGCATTAGACAAGGGCAGGCAGTATTAATGTCTGGATCTGTGCACAGCTGAATCATCAGACTAGGTAAGCAAGCAAGAACAATAGCGAAAAATGGCAGATGGAGCAATAATAACTGACATGATTCATGATATTTTTAGTGATATTTGTAAATGTTTTGTTAGCATGTTGCTAATGTACTGTTAAATGTGGTTAAAGTTACCATCGTTTCTTACTGTATTCACAGAGACAAGACTGTCGTTATTTTCATTTTTAAACACTTGCAGTCTGTATAATTCATAAACACAACTTCATTCTTTATAAATCTCTCCAACAGTGTGTAATGCTTTAGCCACAGAGCATCATCAAACTCATTCAGAATCAAATGTAAAAATACAAATAAATACTATACTTACACTATTAGACATGTTGCATGACAAAAATTTTGTAAAGATCCATTTTGAGGGTTATATTAGCTGTGTGAACTTTGTTTATGCTGTTTAAGGCAGTCGCGAGCTCGGGGGGTGGGAAGCACGAGAATTTAAAGGGGCCGCAGCCTGAATCTGCGCATATTTAATGATGCCCCAAAATAGGCACTTAAAAAATTAAAAAAAAAAAAAATCTATGGGGTATTTTGAGCTGAAACTTCACAGACACATTCAGGGGACACCTTAGACTTATATTACATCTTTTGAAAACACGTTCTACGGCACCTTTAAATCCAAGTATCTCGGTTAACTCCTATCAAATGATTAATGGCACAGTGTATTGTTGTTTTCTCAAATGTACATGTTTGTGAGGTTATCTTTTAAGTAAAATTGGATTTTTAAAGGGTACAACTGAATATGACATAAAAATGCAGTACTGTTCCAAATACCACAAATTATAAAACTATATATATATATGTGTGTGTGTGTGTGTGTGTGTGTGTGTGTGTGTGTGTGTGTGTGTGTGTGTGTGTGTGTGTGTGTGTGTGTGTGTGTGTGTGTGTGTGTGTGTGTGTGTGTGTGTGTGTGTGTGTGTGTGTGCTTTTGTTTATATTACATTGTGGGGACCAAATGTCCCCATGATGTAATATAAACCTGAGTTCACCTACATCGTGGGGACCAGCCAGCGGTCCCCACAATGTAAATGGGTTTATAAATCATATAGAATGAGTTTTTGTGAAAAAGTAAAAGTTTGCACAGTTTCCTGTGAGGGTTAGGTTTAGGGGTAGGGGCAGGGTAGGGGGATAGAATGTACAGTTTGTTCAGTGTAAAATGCATTGAAGTCTATGGAAAGTCCCCACAATTCACAAAAACAAACATGTGTGTGTGTGTGTGTGTGTGTGTGAATATTTAGATACGTCTAAATAACAGATTTTCATTGAGGCTGGTAAAACTAAATTTGGATTACATCCCATAGTCTGGCAGGTACAGTCTGTTCTTAGGCAAAATGTTCTTCATTTTTTTTTTTCTGAAAGTTTTAGGAAACCCATATGCTCAAATTTCTGCCTATTTCTCACTTAAAGATACTGTGTGAATAAGAATACTTTTTTCAGGCTTTATACAGCAAACCACTGTTCACTGTAATTGAAAGAGGACTGAAAACTGTTCCGTCTTTTTGTTCTGTTAAAATGTCATATGGTTTGGAACGACATGATGATGAATGCATGATAACTATTTCCTTTCTTTAAAAAAATAAAAAATAAAATATCTGAGCAGAATTCTAAATTTGCAACACGTATTGCCATATTGAAGGAAATGTACTAATCAACATTAGGTATAGCTCATCTACGATTATGTGTGCACCCCACTAGCCTATGCAATATGCCATGCACAAAGTAATATTACATAAGACTATTAAACATTCACTTTAGGTGTTCTATTTTTCCTCCACATTTCTTCCAAAGAGAGCAAATTGAGGCTTGAGGCAATTCTGGAGGCAAATGAAAAATGAAAAGGTAATTAAGTCCGAGATGGAAGTAGCAAGACTGTCACAAGAAAGAAATTGAGGAAGTGAAGGAATCGGGTTTCCAAGCTTTTTAAATGAATTCTCCGGCAAGCACACAAGAGCTCTCTGGGCACAGGGAGCCATTGTCTGGCCCATGACAGGTCTCAATAAAGCCCCTCTAATTTATTTCAAGAGGGCCATTATTCCCCTGCCCTCGCAGGTGTTGCTCTATTAAAATGTAACGCATTGCTCCATGTAGGATATTTTCAGAGTTTCTCATGGCCTGGCTAAATTGAAGACACCCGTTTGAATGACACCACTGTGAAAAATTACACTGTAAAAAAAAAGAGATAGAAGGCACAGCTGGTGAGCCTCTTTATTTACATTTTTGGTGTTTGCAGAAGTGTTCTCTCTCAGGATATCGTAGATTGGTAATGCATTTGAACATCTTCTCTTTTGTTCTGGAGGACCATTTTTAATCCATTCTTGCTCAGACACTTACATTTCCTATTCTGGCCCTTATGTGAACCCACTCAAGCAAGGCGGGAACTGTGGAACAACATGTCCCATTGGGATAGTGGTTAACAGAACATTTAAATCGGCCTGCTTTTATTCCCCTGTATAACTCAAGCCATAGTCTCCAAATAACCTTGCCACTATCCAAAAGTGTTTTCATTATTCATAGAATTTGTGTTCAGTACACCACAGAAAGACATAAAGGTCAAAAAAAGGTTTCATTTTGAATGGAAAGGGGGATATAGACACCACGTCAACGCTCATAGTCATTATGAAGGTGCAATTTTTTGTTCATTTGAAGTTTAATACCTAAAGAAATGAATACTTCTTTTGACAAATCAATTTGAAATGATGTAAACTCGCACGCATTGAAGACTCCAGTCATATCAGTGGCCTAGAAAAGACTATTTTGTTCAACATAAGACAGGTTGCCTGCACGGTGGCCGCTTTGTTGAAATCATATGTCCAGCTGTGTCAACTAACTCAACCGAGTTATTAAAGCAACCTTCAGACAAACTTAACTCAAGCTCTGACAATTCAACCTCTTTTATTGCACACTGGTCCAGCTAAAAAAAAAAGATGCCCTAAAGGAACACTCAAGCTCAGGGTCATTCTGTCTGTCTGTCCATCTGTGAAATGCAAGAAATATTAAAGGGTTAGTTCACAAAAAAAAAAAAAAAAAGGAAAATTCTGTCATTAATTACTCACCCTCATGTCATTCCACACCCGTAAGACCTTCATTCATCTTCGGAACTCAAATTAAGATATTTTTGATCAAATCCGATGGCTCAGTGAGGCCTCCATTCACTGCAAAATAATTAACACTGTCTTTCAGATGGCCAGAAATCTACTAAAGACATATTTAAAACAGTTCATGTGACTAGAGTGGTTCAACCTTAATGTTAACTTTTTTGTGCACCAAAATAACTAAATAACAACTTTAATCAACAATATCTAGTGATGGGTGATTTCAAAACACTGCTTCATGAAGCTTTGAAGCTTTACGAATCTTTTGTTTCAAATCAGTGGTATTAAACTATATCAAACGTCCAAAATGTATCAAACTGCCAAAGTCACACCCCCAGTGGTGAACCATTGAAATTTCAAAACACTTATTGTGTAACAAAGCCTCGTTTAGTGAAATCACATGACTTTGGCAGTTTGATACATGCTCCAAACCACTGATTCAAAACAAAAGACTATAGGTGCATCCCAATTCGCGTACTTATGCATTATTCTATGACGTTTTTAAGTATAAATAGTGCGAGTAGAGTGTTCACACTGAAAATTAAAAAAATAAATACCCGGATGATGCACTAAATTAATGGAAAAAAATGAAGTGTGGAATGTTGGACACTTTCGCAGCTTTAATTACATAGTGTAGGGGAAGGGGCTGTCAGACTCTGACGTTAAATGACAAAATAACCTTATACAATTCATGCACTACATGGATGAGTACATAGTTTAAAGTACATATAGTATAAGTGCATAGTGCGTCATTTGGGATGTGACTTATTTTTATGCTTTTTAAGAGCCCTCTAAAAATGTGGGGCACTGGTGAAACATCTACTATTACTATAATAGTAGTATTTGCAATATATGTGCTGCTTGCAACATACTTTCTTGTGAAATCATTATTAGACTTAAATCAAAGTAAAGTTTGCTAGTGATGCCTGCAAACCTCCCATAACATAAGAAAATCAACACCTGCATCAAAGATAAGGATTAGATTCTGGTAAAAAAAAAAAAAAAAAAACATGTTTAACTTAGAGACTTTGGATATTGGCTATGTCCAAAAATATATTTCAGTTTGATGAACTCATATGTACACTGAGTGTGTGCACATAGCAGCCCCACGCTGTAAATTTTAGATTCAAACCCTGCACCAGATCAGCTGATAGCCATTCGACTGAAGGGCTGGTCGCAGTGGCTCAAATATGGAGATGAATAGGAAGGACTGACTCCGTGGCGTGAAGCGGTGGCTTATTTGTGAGTGTTCAGTAACCCAGCGTGGAGCGCAGACCCGGCTCGGCTGTGTGATTTCTGAGCTCTGACAGAGCTCTGGAGGAAATTGCACGGGTGGATGGTCCTGTGATTGCACAGGCCCTTCTGCACGTCTTACTCTGTCACAACAGCTTGACAGTCTTACTACCGATTTTTCCAACGACTCTGGCATGGCTTTCCGCACTCGGCTCCTCCTGCACTCGCGCTGTAATAATGGAAGAATGAAATTAGATCATTTGGGAAAAGTCGTTTGTTTCCACTGTCAGTGTGCTTTGTGTATTTGTTCATGGATTGAATTATAGCTCGGAGATGTGCAATAATGAATATATGAACAGTGCTCCTTGTGATCCATCATAAAAGTGTCAGTCATGGAAAAAGTGTTATCGATATGAAACAAAGTTTTTTTCATTGAAAAAAGGGGGTAATTGAATATAATTGTATTGCTAATATGAAATGTTCACAGTAAGAATTCCCATCTTTTGTGTTTTGGCCTGTAATTGTGAAGCTTCTAACGCTTATCAAATCCCTTAGAGAATATGGTAGACAGAATATTGGAGATTTTTTTTTTTTTATTATTATTATTCAGTGGAAAAACGCTGACCAATATCACATGATTTATATATTGTATAGATTGTACATAAAAGGGAGACTGTGGCTAGACAATTTGAGGCCAGATTTGCTAAACAGCCCTTATGAAAAATAAGTATACTGCAAGTTCATTTTATGAAGTATACTGAAGTAATATTCAAGTATATTTTAAGTATACTTTATGTAGTAAGTATACTAATATCAATGTGTACTAGTAGTAAACTTGTAAGTGTACTATTTCAATACTGCTTAGGACTAAATTGGCCCACTTTTAGTATATAAAATGCACGTTTAATTGTACTATAAGTGTAACAGTATAAAAATTTAAGTGCTCAACTAGTTCACAACTATGTTTCGCAATTGTACTGCATCTGTACTACAAGTGAACTAGTATACTAGTATACAAGTAGTTTACTATTTTAATACTAGTAGTATTTTTTTTTTGTTTGTTTATGAAAGTACTTTGCACTCTCAGTAAACTACTAGTTTAGTAGTTTTATTCTACTTGAATAAAAGTAGAATAATAATATTCTATTCTACTTTATTCTACTCTTTAAGTCTACTTGTAAGTTTTCTTAATCATAACATCATACTTATAGTTTACTATTTATGTATAATTTTTTGCACTTTCATTATACTGCTATGTTTCAATTTAGGTATTAATTTTTAATTACAGCTTGCGTGAGCTGTTTCAGCTTCTTCTTCTCCTGTGTTTTGATCTGGAGATTCTGTACTAGAAGATGCATAAAAGCGTCCCCTACCGTATGACAGTGAAAACATGAATAGCTAGTGGCGGGGAAAGATTTTAAGTAAATTCCTATGTACACTACTTGTAGACTAGCCTATACAATTCAATTCAGATACTAAGAATTAGGAATATATCTGTTTTCTTTATAAGTCAATATTTTCAAACAATGTAAGTTTATAAGAACTATGTAAAAGAAAGTAGTATATTTAATAGGCTATTTAATCAAAAGATTAAAAATAACTACAAGACAAGACACTTTAAATATTTCATTAAACTTTTAAGTATATCTCGATCAAAAGATAGAGAAAAGATAGTTATAGGCCAAATATACTTAGACTTTTCTGTCAGTATAAGTCAAGTGCAATTTTAAGTAAATTTCTGAGAAGTACATAAAAAGTAGACTGAAAGTATTTTTTCTTATTTTTAGTTTAAAAGAAGTATACTAATAGAACACTTGAATAAACTTTTTTCATAAGGGAGGATTAGCATGTGAGTGCAATTCCAAAAAAGCGCCGATGGGAGCGGAAAGTATTGCACGTGATCTAGGCTACTGATGACGTGCAATGTAAAGAACACAGGCGCAGCCGAATCATTTCCGTAATGACCAAAGCAATTTACCAAGAGCAGCACAAATTAGCATCTGGTTTAAGACATGCTTTTTTGGGGCAGTAAATAGTAGCACTAATACCAGTAAATTGACAAGCGCAAACCTTAGCAAATCACCTTACATGATTCATTTGACTCTTCCATAAATTTGCGTCTGAAAGGGAAACTCCTACAAATTCATATGCAATAAGGTCAGCTGCAAAAATGACTATTTCCACACCATTTCAGCACTAATTTTTCACTGTGTGTCTTTAGTAAATCCTGATAGTAGTTGTTTTAACACCAAAAGAGGGTTTGCGATGGCGCAAGCTGTTAGTAAATCTTGCCCTTATAGAGTCAAAAGTCTAATTACACAAAAGAGTGTTTTCACTAGCAAAAAAAAAAAAAACAAAAAAAAACACTGTACCTTATATCCTTCTAACTAAACTTTAAAACTAAAAATGTTAGTCATGTTTACTTAATGACAGGTTCCATTGTGACAACTTACCCCATATTGTGTAGTTCTATTGGGGCGCAAAAATGTCAACATGTATTCAGTGGATATCTTTTTTTTTTTTTTTTTCATGGACAACAATGATTGTTCAAAATTTGTTTTTGTAGCCAAGACTTTAAGTTATGTGCATATGCAAATATTGACTCCCTGGACAAAACAAAACTCCCTGGAGAAATATTGACTGCAGTGAAAGGTGTGACAACTAGCCCTGATGTTATTAGTTTTTCTGCTGGAGGCTTATTTGATTATTTGAGAGTGGAGCATGATGCCTATTTCAATAGCTGCTTAAAGCATGTTTGTCTTTCTCCTAAACAGTCCTGCTCCCACATCTACTTTTTAATAAAAGGATGGTATTTCTCTCACCATTTTAAGCTCTCATGGTCAGTCAGGAAAGATAAGCTGTTCCTTATAGTCCAACCGTGGACCTGTCCTCATGGAAGATTGCTTCTCTTTGTAGCGGACCCCCTCTGCTGTCAGTCTGTCTCAGAAGTGACAATGAGCCGGAAGGAACTGAAAAAAAAAAAAAATGACTATGAAGTAAAAATATTGAAGTGTGAAGAAAAAAGAGACCCTGTCTGGTTATGAGATGTGGCAAGCGTTAAAGAGGAGAAGCACATATCCATTTTCAGTTTTGATGAAGGCACCAATGAGAAAAACTTGTTGCTAAAATTCCTTTTCCCTCATTGTGTCTGGATCCTTTCAGTTCGTTGCACATCAAATCCGCATTTGGAAAGACGCAGCTAATCAATGTGTATTCAACATCTGAGCTTCTGACAAAATAAAAGTTTCAGCTCAGCAATTTTTTTAGAAGACTCGCTGCTGACATTTTCGTTTTCCCATGAATTAGACGAATCTTTGTAAGCCATAGACAGGACGTGTTCATACGCTTCGAGTTTCTCTCAGACTTTAAATAAAATGACTATGGGAATAATAATAACATCCATCATTTTTCCTGAGAAGCACAATAGGATGAAGAGCATTATATACAGTAGACAGATAGTCTCATGGGTAAGCTTGCTTGATTAGGACGCCCGAATCAGTTTTCAACACATCTTTCATGCAAATCATTTAAATGGATCCAGGAGACTTAATGTACTCCTTGAGGCTTCTCATCAGGAGATTGCTAGACAGAGAGATGAAATAAAATGACTGTTTATTAAATCATGCTGCTCCCAGACAGACATTGTAATAGAAAGAAACAGTCTGACATCAGGAGAGAAGGAAATGTAATTCACTGTGGATTGACCTCTGTAAAAAGCTCACTGCTTGCCAAGACTAAATATACTCCTTTTTGTACATCCCTATTATTTCATAGACGATAATCATATTTTTGGGGGTTGAATTAAATGCCTAAAGGGGACCTATTATGCCCCCTTTTTACAAGATGTAAAATAAGTCTCTGATGTCCCCGGAGTGTGAATATGATTTTAGCTCAAAATACCCCACAGATCATTTTTATAGCATGTTAAAACTGCCACTTTATGGGGGTAAACAAAAACACGTCATTTTTGTGTGCCCCTTTAAGTGCAAATGAGCTGATGCTCCCGACCCCCTTTGAAGAAGAGGGCGGAGCTTTAAGAGCTCATACCGGCATACCGACATCAACAAAACAGGACAATCTCACGCACTGAAAATGTCAGAAACTGTCAGTAGTGGTGTTCAGCCTCATTTGTTCAAACCAGAGGTGGACAATAATGCCTACACAGAGCCAGAGAATATATGAAGAGTTTCGTTGCAAAACGAGATAAATCCATTTTTTTAATTTTTCAAAAATCTTGTTTTTTGGTTGTGCATTCCAATTAATATCAATTCAACTGCAGTTGGTTTGTTTTGATTTAAACCTTCATAACTTAAAAAATACAGCTATGTAGCACCATAAAACAAAATAATAACATGATAACATAATAATAAACATGTTTTGACAAAAATGTTAAAAACGGATTTATCTCGTTTTGCAACGAAACTCTTCATATGCATCATGGAGATAGAACATGTATAGTTTAGTTTAATACATTAATTAATTAATTCATTAATTACATTACATTATAACTTATGTTGTCATGTTGCTTTTTCTACTATTAGTACAAGCCTGTTGTAGCGGACCCCGTCCGAATGATGGCCAAAACTTTACTGATGAGGTTTATGAAGTTTATTGTACATCACACAAAAGATGAAGCATCTGTTTTCATTCCATAAAATCACCATAAGAGCTGATTAATAAAAGTACAAGAAGTGCATGGTAAAGTCATAAAATCTTTCTATCCTTTGCATTATCATCAACATACACAGCGAATTACACAACTAACAGTAAACAAATATATACAAACCTTATGCCTTTTCCGGGGTGTGCTTCATAAACTGGTAAACTTTATATCCATAAAACAACTGGTGAACTGTAATTAAAGTGCGTGCTCTCAACTTCATTACTGCCATAACATGTATCGCTCCTGAGACTATAAGCTGGATCATGAACAGTTGGTACTGATCCATCCTTGAGTAATAACTTTTTAGCAAAACTTGTGTTTTGTATTGTCCCTTTGTGTTGAACCTCATTCACAAAGCAGTCTGGTGTAAAATGATTCATGCAGACATAAATAAATTTAGGTATATGGGGGCGCATTCCCTTCAAAAATTAAACAAATCCACTTCGTCTTCAGCGGCTCTGGTGTCGGGAGTACATGAAGACTTATGTTACTCTTACATCCAACAACAAAACACCTGAGTTGTTTATGAGACATTCTTATCACTACAGTTGCTCTGGCCTGGACAGTATACAACTCGCTCAGTCTATCAGCGGTTGTGGGCGGGGCCTGTACAAAGTGACATCACTTTGTACAGAATCTGTGAACAGCTTGTTCTGAGACACTGCTTATGATTTATGGGGATTAAAAAAAGAAGAAAAAAGGAGTGGGTGGATTTTTATCATTATAGGGTAGTTGTTCACACACTGCCAGCACACATTTATGTTCAAACACCATGTAAAAGTGAATTTTGCATAATAGGTTCCCTTTATTATGTTTTACTTTCAAATAATTTTATTTTCTGATCACTAATACTTCTTAAGGGTGCACCTTATGATGCAATTATATACCTTTAATGGATAGAAAAGTGAAGAAATACAAGAAAATAGTGGGAGAGAGAGGGGGAATGGGATCTACATTCCCTGGAGCAGTGCTTCAACACGTTTTTAGCTTTCTTTTGTTGGGTTTCCAGTCCATCAGAGCATTGCCTCAGATATATAGTCTTCTAATGTGGTTGCAACATATGTTATGATCTTACATACAGCAGTACGTGTTTGAACATCATACATGACAGGGACTGCCAGAGGGCAACAGTAGAAACATTCACAATTTCCATGTCAGTCCAGACTATTAATGACAGAATCACAGATAATAAGGAGATGAATACTTTTTCCTTCTTGTATCAAACAAAAATGAAATCACAAAGCTGTTCAACTCCCCTATGGACCCTGTTAACATGACTTTGAAGTCAGACTGATTTGTTGTAATTTAACACTTTATTCACAGAGACTACAAAGATATAATTTCAACAGTGCTTTCTAAGACTGTCAAATGGAATGCTGCTGTTGTTTTGGTTCTACTCACGAATGCTAATGCTGAACCAAAACAATTAGAAGCTGTTCACTGTACAGTGTTCAACCTCTTTGTTAACTAAGCTACCTTGTGGGTAATTAGAACAAACATAACTTCCTTTTATGCAGAGCTGTGCACTGTTTACATTACTGACATCTTTAGAGTTTACATTATCAGCTCATTAGCCCTGATCACTTGGAAGCCAATATTAAATGCAAAGCAAAGACCAATTAAGAAAACATGGATAAAGCTGAACTAACATTTACAGCAGTGGATACTTGATAGAGGAAATAATGGTTCCTGAAAAGTGTATTTATTCTGAAGTACTCTAGTGAACTCAGTTCTTGTCTTGCATTTAGTACTTAAACAAAACACACTCCATGTGTGTGCGTAATGCAGCACACATTAGTTTAGAATGGCGATTAACTTACCTGTACAAAAAGCTGTTTAAAATGTGCATTCTTCCATTCAATTTCGAGTATCCAGATGGTATAATCACACGTCTTGTCTTGTAGAGCGCTGTCAGAGTATGCATTAATTAGTCATTTTGGAAATGGAGGGTAAATGTGGATTTCAAAGATTTCTTTAGCTGTCGCGCCCTCAATAGGACCAGCGACAAGTCGATGACTCAAAAATGAAAATTCTGTTAATTACTCACCCTCATGTCATTCCAAACCCGTAAGACCTTCGTTCATCTTTGGAACACGAATTAAGATATTTTTGATAAAATCCGATGACTCAGTGAGGCCTCCATTGACAGCAAGTTAATTTAAACTTTCAAACACCCAGAAAGGTACTAAAGACCTATTTAAAACAGTTCATGTGACTACAGTGGTTCAACCTTAATGCTATGAAGCGACGAGAATACTTTTTGGGCGCCAAAAAAGAGACTTCATTCACCAATATCTAGTGATGGGTGATTTCAAAACACTGCTATATAGTAGTTCGGAGAGTGTATCAAACTGCAAAAGTCAAATGATTTCAGTAAACAAGGCTTTGTTACATCATAAGTGTTTCGAAATTTCAATAGTTCACGTGACTTTGGCATGCTCTGAACCACTGATTCGAAACAAAAGCTTCGTAAAGCATATCTATGGTATCCATGGCGGAAACGTGAACAAAGACAACAGGAAATTATGAATACAAACAAACGTTTACACGACAATGATGTTCTAAAAGCGGGAGTTCTTTTTTTTTTTTTTGTACAGATGACAACATTATCAAAAATAATCCCTGCTCACAGGATCCGTGAAAAAACGCTGTTTTATTCTTGACAGGTCAGTAGTTAGCGATGTCACTTTGTAAAGACTACACGCCTGCATACATATGCATTATTTTACAGAGCATTGCTATAGACAGGAAATATGCATGTCCATGCTGGCACTGTTTTCACAGATTCGCGTTTTTGTAGTTTACATGGAGATGTAAACTGTATTGTTTTCAAAAGCTAGAACTTTGAATCCAGTTTTCAAAAGTTTGCATTTTCAGGCCCCCAAAATGGCGTTGTTGTGTAAATGAACAACCAAAACGCATAAAAAGTTTTCAGTTTTTAGTTGAAAATGATGCTGTAAAAACAGCCCCTAAAAGTAGAAAATGAAACTAACAGAACATAACCATTACATAATATTACAATTTAAATTACATTTTAATTTTACAATTACAACTTTTCTTTTTTTTTTTGTTCAAAAGATCATTTCTACCTGTGATGCAAAGCTGACTTTTCAGCATCATTACTCCAGTCTTCAGTGTCACATGATCCTTCAGAAATCCTTCTAATATGCTGATTTGCTGCACAAGAAACATTTCTTATTATTATCAATATTGAAAACAGCTGTACTATTTTTGTGGAAACCGTGATACGTTTTTTTAGGATTCTTTGATGTATAGGCTCGAATAAAATGAATTTATTTGAAATATTTTTGTAGCAATATGTCTTTGCTATCACTTTTGACAAATTTAATGCGTCCTTGCAGAATAAAGGTATTCATTTTCAAAAAAAAAATAAAAAAAATAAAATACTGACCCCAATCTTTCATTCAATCATCATTGGCAATTAGGTTAGTCAGAGGTGCTGACCTGGACTCCTTCAAAGTTTCAAGGAGTTTCTACCATATGGCAGCAATACATACTCTAATTTGACCTTCAATTTCTCCACAATATCCTCACGTAGCAGAAGCAGATTAGCTAATGACCACCGCCAGCATGTTTGTAGCAGGTAACAGTTGCCCCCCTCCGTCTCATTTCCTTGTGAAAGTGCAATGTTCACTTGTAAGCTAGCTCAGCATTTGCTACAGATGCACATGCCCATCATCATTAACTTTGGCCAACAAGCAGCTGCTTCATGACATTAGAAACCCCATCTGTTACCCTCCTTACGCATCAGCACAGCAACTCTCCTCGCCAGCAGCAGAAACAGTGACAAACGCCCGGGCGGTCGGCAGCCGCAGGAAATCGAAACTCCTCGACCATCCCCCAATAGCTCCTTATTTGTGCTGATGGGAGCGCAAACACAAGCATTTGACTCAATTGCAGGAAATTGATATAGCTGTCCTACGGGCAAGCCGCGCTATTGCTCTGTCGACCATATCTCCTCAACTGTGTAGGTAAGGGCATCATGCATCACATCAAGACACCAGATGAGCACATTAAACTATAAAAGGTGTGACAATGGATCTCCCAGCAGCCCTGTGTTAACCTAAATCAATTATTTTCATTTCAGAGTGAACTTAAATCTGGCCTATTGTTAAGAAATTGGGCCACCCTCTTGTCCTATAAGAATGCATGTCAGCGTTTTCAACATGTTCATGTTCCAGAATGTTACTCACTAAAATGTCCATGTTCAGACAAAGCGGTATGATTCATGTGGCTGCGCACATCTCCCAAGAGCCATCTGAAGAGTGTGTGTGGGTTAAATTTCATTTGCCAGAATGGTTCTGTTCTCTCTCTCGCATTATGTTATTGTCATTTTGAGAGAAATTAAGTAGATTGTTTGACAAAATCATCAATTAACAAGTGCATTTTTTATTTCCTGTATTGTTTTTTTTTTTTATTATCTTTTTTAATGATAGTTTGAACCACAACTTTACTCTAAAAAACAGATGTTTTCCCTCCATCACTTTATAAATCATTACTGATTTCATTTACATTAGCGTTTCCCTCATTCAACTGGTTGCTTCTACATTGTAATTCGCATGATCTTTTGACTTTACACCACTGTTTTCATCATTATATCGCAGTTAACCAACTGGGTAACACTTTATTTTTACAGTCCTGTTCCCCATGCACATACTATGTACTTATTATAGATATTACAATAGCTGGGTAATAACTAGGTACTAACCATGAACCTACCCTTAAACCTAACATTAACCCATGTAGTTACTATATATTACTCAGTACTTTCTTAGGTAAATACATTGTAAGTACACGTAAGTGCACATACATACACTCCCGAATTCCGGAAATGTTGGGACATTTTTAGATTTGAATAAAATAAAAACTAAAAGACTTTCAAATCACATGAGCCAAAATTTTATTCACAATAGAACATATATAACATAACAAATGTTTAAACTGAGAAATTTTTAATTTTATCCACTAAATGAGCTCATTTCAAATTTGATGCCTGCTACAGGTCTCAAAAAAGTTGGCACGGGGTCAACAAATGGCTGAAAAAGCAAGACATTTTCAAAAGATTCAGCTGGGAGAATATCTAGCATCTACTGTAATTAAGGTAATTGATATCAGGTCTGTAACATGATTAGCTATAAAAGAGATGTCTTAGAGAGGCAGAGTCTCTGAGAAGAAAAAATGGGCAGAGGCTCTCCAATCTGTGAAAGAGTGTGTAAAAAGATTGTGGAATACTTTAAAAACAATGTTCCTCATCATCAAATTGGAAAGATTCATCATCTATAGCGCATAACATCATCAAAAGATTCAGAGAAACTGGAGAAATCTGTGCGTAAGGGACAAGGCCGAAGACCTTTATTGGATGCCCGTGGTCTTTGGGCCCTCAGATGACACTGCATCACTCATCGGCATGATTGTGTCATTTAGACATTACTAAATGGGCCCAGGAATACCTCCAGAAACCACAGTCTGTAAACACAATCCGCCGTGCCATCTGAAGATGCCAACTAAAGCTCTATCATGCAAAAAGGAAGCCATATGGTCCAGAACATGGTCCAGAAGCACCGTCGTGTCCTGTGGGCCAAGGCTCATTGAAAATGGGCTGTTTCAAAGTGGAAAAGTGTCAGATGAGTCCAAATTTGACATTCTTGTTGGAAATCATGGACACCGTGTCTTCCGGGCTAAAGAGGAAGGAGACCTTCCAGCATGTTATCAGCATTCAGTTCAAAAGCCAGCATCTCTGATGGTATGGGGGAGCATAAGAGCATAAGGTATGGGCAGCTTGCATGTTTTGGAAGGCAATATGAATGCTGAAAGGTATATAAAGGTTTCCAGATGACATCTATTTTAATGAAGGCCTTGTGTATTTCAACAGGACAATGCAAAACCACATACTGCAGCTATTACAACAGAATGGCTTTGTTGTAGAATCCAGACCTTTCACCTATACAGAACATTTGGTGCATCATTAAACGAAAAACTACAAACTCTTCAGCAGCTGGAAACCTATATCAGGCAAGAATGGGACCAAATTCCAACACCAAAACTCCAGAAACTCATAACCTCTATACCTAAATGTCTTCAAACTGTTTTGAAAAGAAGAGGAAATGCTACACCATGGTAAACATGCCCCTGTCCCAACTATTTTGAGACCTGTAGCAGGCATCAAATTTGAAAATTTCTCAGTTTAAACATCTGTTATGTTATCTATGTTCTATTGTGAATATAATACTGGCTCATGTGATTTGAAAGTCATTTAGTTTTCATTTTATTCAAATTTAAAAAAAACGTCCCAACATTTCCGGAATTCGGTTTGTAAAGTGTAACTGTTAACTGTTGCCAGTTTGCTAAGTATCATGATCAACCACTTACAATAGAGCACTGCAGTGATGACGTATTTTTGTAGGCCAACCCAAAAGTTAGCATCACCCTGGATCCCTCGACAAAAACCCAAAACAGGATTTTTCCATTGGCTTTTAGATTATTGCAGAAAATAAGTTCTGTGATCAACAAGTGTATGATACGTACATGTTTTGTTCATCAAAATAACCTTCAGGAATAAACATAACTTTGATTTTTAAAGCCTATATAAAATCGCTAAACGCAGGCTATAAGAGAACTACACCAGGGACTCATGACTTTCAACATCACCATCATTTCAGTCTTTAAAAAAAATACCTGAAAGTTTGAGTTAGAATCGTTTTTAAGAGTGCAGTTTTAAATCCAATGAAGCTGTATACGGTGGACAAGTGAGTAGATGAGTTTACCTGTTCAACTGATGATGTTTAATGTCCCTGACAGTCTCATTTAGCCACTTGTTAACAACCGCGTTTTCAAGACAAGTAGGCCTAAATACTTTTTTTTTAAAATCTCAAGGGGGTATTACTGATGTATTTTGTCATACAATAAAACATGAACATATCTTGCACTTATGTTAATCACAGAACTTAATCAAAAATCCATTCAAAAAGCCCATTGACTTTAGAAAACCAGAAGTGCTAAAATGCTAACTCTTTCCAGATTTTGGCCCACAAAAATAAAGCATCCCTGTAGCACTTTAGAAATGACTTCTAGCTTCTCAGGTCACTATTTTTACTCTAGGGATGAGCCTAAAGCCAAAATCCAAATTCAGAAAGGCACAGAAAACAAATAACACATTCTATGGAGCCCTTTAAGTGACATGGTTAGGCTTGCTGCAGTAGTCGGTTACATTACAGTACATCTGATTTCACTTATCACGTGAAGAGAGTAAGGATAGATGACATGATAGGACGATGTCGGAGGATTTGGTGTGCAACAGATCCTGAGCGTCATTGAAAAACATCTTAAAATGTGTGGTCAGTACCGCCACTCTCTATAAACAGAGTATGAATGACAGAGAATTGGAAACTGAAAGTGAAAAGCGAACTTGAATTCAAAAGCAGTACCCTGCATATTGATAGCAGCACCCTGATGCCCGCAAATTATATACAAAGTAATTACCCTTTTATTTTGCATCACCATTTCCTATTGGGTGTTCCATAGACTGTGTCATTTCCTTTCCAAACATAGTATTCAGCTTCAGGCACATCCTTAGCAGACACAGTAGGAAAATTGCACTGATATTTTGGGTAGCACTGAACGGTGCTGTAGGTGGGGATAATGTTCATTGCTGAACGTGGTATGTAGTGATTTTTTAGTCATTTTGTAGGTATTATTCACATGGTGACAGGTGGACATGACTCTTCTAATTTGTGTGACCATATATTTATAGTACTGCAGTTACACTGATGAGCCTAGAGCAATGAGCGTGCCTGGTATCCGAGCGGCAACAGAGCACTATATAAAACACCCGAGTATCAAAAGTGGTGCGACAAACCATCATTCAGCCGTATGTTGTCCACAGCTCATTGATGCCATAGCGTAAACTGTCGTGCATTGTTCACAGCGAACGCAGGGCCATAGTGCAACAAATCACCAGCAGCTACAACAGCGGTGACCAGGGCAATGTGTCACAGCTCACAGTTCATCAAAGCCTTCTGCATATGGGCCTGCGTAGCCAATGACCCAGCCGGGTCCCCATGCTAACTGCATGCTATCGCCAACAAGGCATGAAATGGGCTCAAGATCATCAAGATTGGACCGTGGATGATTGGAGGAAAGTGGTTTGGTCTGACGAATCAAGATTCCTGGTGCATCACGTCGAAGGCCAAGCGTGGATACGCTGATTACCAACAGAGGCTATGGCACTTGGATGCACTGTTGGGCAGACACAGGCTGGCAACAGTTTTCTTTTCATTATCCCAATAGTACAATCCTTGACAGCTGTAAGGTATCTGAACATTGTTGCAGACCAAGTGTACCCATTCATGGCAACTGTTTTCCCTGCCGGTGATGGCCATTACCAACAGGATAATGCACCATGCCACACTGCCAGAATCGTCAAGGAGTGATTTGAGGAACATGATGGTGAATTTCTGTTAATGTCTTGGCCTGACATGAACCCAATTGAACATTTGTGGTTCGACTTGTAAAAGCAGGGTCGTGCTAAATCACCACCACTCCACAATGTATGGGAACTGGAGGACCTGCTGTTGACATTGTGGTACCAGATACCCCAGGAGACCTATTGCCACCTCACTGAATCAATGCCTCACCGCGTGGCTGCTGGTTTGCGGGTTAAAGGAGGTCCTACATGTTATTAGATAGGTGGTCATAATAGGGGCTTTCATAACGAATAGTTCTAGGAACTCAGTTATAGGAGCTAGCCACTAGGATAGTTCCCTAAGAACTAATTTCTCCCTGGGCCATGTTCCTGGTTGCAAAGGTTCCTCCAGTGTGAAAGCCCCTATTGGAATGGTTCATTGGTGTATACCATGTGCATGGTTGGATTTCTGAATTTGTACAGAGAATAACATGTTATGATTGTCTTCAATTGAAATAATACTCAGTAATCTAGAGATGTATATAGCATAAAGTCTAACTTCATTGATAACTGAGTTGATTCAAGTAAACGATGCCACAGGGACAGAATAGCCACATCTACACTTAATGGTTGGTTATTATTCAGTAAGTGGCCTTTAAGCTTTAAGACCTTTCCTTTGAATTCAAGCCAATGATTAGATGCTTATACTATATAGTTTTCGACATGGATAAGTGCATTCCCTAACTTAAATAGCAGAATTCAGGGTTATTTCTCCATGTTTTTCCATGACATGACATGTTTGCTCTCAAAGTGCTTGTTGTCTATTTCAAAGGATATCGTTTTGCACAGTGGGAGTGATACATTGTCTCTAATGCAATGCTGATTAAGGCCCTAATGACCGAAATTGAGGAGCATAAGTGGACCACTTAAACCTAAGCTGAAATATAAGCATGTGCAGTTATCCCAGGATGTTATCCCAGCAGTTTACAGAAGCTCCACATCAATTTTCCAATGACCTTAAAGCACCTTAGTATAAAAGGAATATTCATGTAATTTTTAAATTATTTTTGTAATTAATTTGCAAAAGTATTTTTTTTTTTATATATAAATAAGAGAAAATATTTGAATGTATCATAGTTAAATTGTCTAACTGCATATAAAGCTGATTTCATAAGAAGACCTCGCTACAATGAAAAAGGATATTTAATTCATCATGCACCCCCATCTGTTCTGGTTGTGAAAAAAATTAGAAGCACTCTTAGTGGATGAAGTCAATTATGAACTCCATCCATCAAACTGCCATTTTCTCCTGAGCACCAGAAATCCAGAGGTGAACAGTTGCTTGAAGCATCCACATAAACATCCCCAGTAAATAGTATTATCTTTCTAATGCATAAATCAAAATAAATTCTGCCACATGATCTTCTTGTATTATGTTTAAGTTTACATCTGCTGATGGACAGTGTTTGAACAAGCCCACAAAACAAAATAGTTTTGGGAAGGAGCAGTCGTTCAGAACAATGGTAATGGGATGATTTTAGAAAAGGAAATTCAGTGAAACTATGAAACGAAATATGCATTGTGCCTAATCACACATGAAAAGGTGAGGAATGAACTCTCTTTTGCTTACAGCACATCTGATCAAATGATGTCAGAGCTCCAGCTCTGCTGTGCTATCACTGTAGTGAGCAGCAGTCATTAGCTTATCTGGCAAGGAGGCAGGTGTGATACCACAGAAAACAAGCAAGCCCACAATCTCCAGGGCTGTGGGCAGAGACTTTGTGTAAACAAGAATGAAAAGTAGTCCTGAGTACACTTCTAATACCAAAGCCCGGGGGGGATTTGGAAGAGTCATCAGATAAGATGTTGACGTCTACTGGTGCTGCTGATAACCTGTGCTCTCCAAAAGGACACATGCATGCATTATATACTGTAATTAGTATACAATGTAAAAAATAAAAAAATAAAAATCCATAGTTTTTACCAAATAATTTTGGCAGCTGTGATTGCCAGAATAATTTTGTAAACAATACAGAAAAACTGTAAACACGTTTAAAGAACAAACTGTACATTTTACAGTATAAAACTGTCATTTACAAACAAGAAAATTTTAAAGTAAACCAGTAAATTCAACAATGCACACTACTAAAATCTGTTTTGTACCTTTAACATATACCGACAACCACATTATAATGCAGGCGTTAAAGGTGCCCTAGAACATTCTTTCACAAGATGTAATATAAGTCTAAGGTGTCCCCTGAATGTGTCTGTGAAGTTTCAGCTCAAAATACCCCATCGATTTTTTTTTTATTCATTTTTTTAACTGCCTATTTTGGGGCATCATTAATTATGCACCGTTTCAAGCTGCGGCCCCTTTAAATCTCGCGCTCCCTGCCCCCCGAGCTCTCGACTATAATACAGTGCATAAACAAAGTTCACACAGCTAATATAACCCTCAAATGGATCTTTACAAGATGTTCGTCATGCATACTGCATGCATGCTTCGGATCACGTAAGTATAGTATTTATTTGGATGTTTACATTTGATTCTGAAAGAGTTTGATAGTATGCTCCATGGCTAAAGCTAACATTACACACTGTTGGAGAGATTTATAAAGAATGAAGTTGTGTTTATGAATTATACAGACTTCAAGTGTTTAATACTGAAAATAGCAACGGCTCTTGTCTCCACGAATACAGTAATAAACAATGGAAACTTTAACCACATTTAACAGTACATTAGCAAACATGCTAATGAAACATTTAGAAAGACAATTTACAAATATCACTAAAAATATCATGTAATCATGGATCATGTCAGTTATTATCACTCCATCTGCCATTTTTCACTATTGTTCTTGCTTGCTTACCTAGTCTGATGATTCAGCTGTGCACAGATCCAGACGTTAATACTGGCTGCCTTTGTGTAATGCTTTGAACATGGGCTGGCATATGCAAATTTTGGGGGCGTACATATTAATGATCCCGACTGTTACGTAACAGTCGGTGTTATGTTGAAATTCGCCTGTTTTCCGGAGGTCTTTTAAACAAATGAGATTTATATAAGAAGGAGGAAGCAATGGAGTTTGAAACTCAATGTATGTCTTTTCCATGTACTGAATTCTTGTTATTCAACTATGCCAAGGTAAATTACATTTTTGATTCTAGGGCACCTTTAAAAGAGAAAGCCACATGAAGAATCAGAGTTCATCACAAGTAGCTTTTCCACAAGCTGAAATATACACTAATATAAAGAAGGTGCAAAGACTCATTTACACAAACACAAAACACCATCATTGTAACCCACAACACTTTCATAATGCAATAAGCATTCATTAAACAACAGAAGATGTAACATAAAACCCTAATGTACATACCTGATAACAACAACTATTAAGAAACATGATTATTTAAAACAAAATACTTTCAAATGTGGAGTGTCACACAGGGAATTGTGGGAATATCAGTTTACAGTTTTTGACTGTACATACTTAAAATTTACAGCATTTTACTGTGAAAATTACATAAAATTTCTGGTAAGAGCTTTTACAGTTTTTCCCTGTATATAGTACGGGGACTTACTGTTACCCTATTTACAAATTTTTTCCTTAGCGTGTTTACAATATTTTACTGTTAAAATCACATTCATTTTTTTACAGTGTAGCAGAACTTAAAGTTGGCATGAAACTGAAGTAATAGTCTTTTCTTCCCTGTTGTGAAGTATATCTAAGTGAAACGGTTTGTCGAACAAGAAAAAATGTATAGTGGGATTTTGTCCATCAGGAATTGATTGGATTGTTGGATTGTTGTGTTTGCTATTGCTGCCACTAATGCTTTCACTCCAATAAAAACAGCATCAGAGATGTATGTTTTAAACAGTTTATTTGCCAGGTAAGTTAATCGCCGTTCTAAACTAATGTGCTGCTACATTAATATGCACATAGACAGTGGCTCGCACATCACGTGCAGATCGCGTGTACACAGACACATTCAGGAGCACAGAAAATTACAGTAAATGCTGCCCTGTGATTAATCAATTAAAACAGCTTAAAAACTAAGAGTTCTAGCATATATTTCTATGTTTCTATGTTATATGTTTTTAAAGTAACTAAAACCCACAGCATCACTATGCTATTAGTGGAGAGACACTGCACTGACAGGATTATTTCACACACGCCACAGCTCTCTCATTCTCTCTCTAATGCATTCCAATAAATGTAATCTTACTGTGCTACATGATCTGTATCTGATATAGAAAAAGCAGAAATCTGTAAGAAATATAACAACCCACAGACAAAATAACTGATAAAAATAAGCTGTTATGTAGGAGCAATAGTCTTGTGGGCAGCACTCTGACATATACTGCAGCTGTGAACAAAGCGACCGGAGTTTGAATGTCGGCCCAAGTTTCAGGCTTCTCAAGCTAGCATCAAAGTTTGTTCACATTTCTATCTTTAATCTTAATCACATACCTACAATATTATATATAATATACAACATATATACAGTATATAATACTATGTTTGACATAGTATCAGAAGCATCTAGGATGAAGTTTTTTCCCCTCCTCTTCTGACTGAAATTTGTCAAACCAAGGCAAGGACACACAGTTGGTATCCATCCAGAACTGGGTCGATTTGCAACAGGGCTGTCAAAAACATTATGAGCAGGGATTATTGTTACTAAAGAAGAGCTGAGAATGCAGATGTCAGTGGAATATGCACAAATGGAGAAAATCTTTTACAGTCTATGCATTTGCAATATCCGTGGTCTCTGCAGAGCGTTATGTAAGCACGCTATTGTATAAAGCCATTTTCAATTGTTGTGCCACTAACAGCCTGTCAGTTGTAGCAATTATGGATTGCCCTTTAAAGAGGGCCAGAGGACACCAACACAACGTTTCTTAGCGTCTGCATTTCCAGGCAAAGGGTGTTCAGAGCAGCCAGCTCATAAATTAATGCTCTATTTAGCAGCATCAAGAGGCACCACATGGTCAGTCCCATCTTCCAATTTGGACAATCTGATGATGTTTGAGCAATAACACTTTCCATTAACTAGCATTATACTTACATTCCAGTAGCATACTACATGTAGTATTTAAGTTATATCACAGGAGCAAGAGCACTGTTGTTACAAATCAACCGAATGAATGCAAGTGTGACAGTGTGTCGTGTATTGTTCATTATTCAGGATGGTTTACTAACGCACAAATTCGTTTGAAGCAGAAATAACACTGAAATAACAACAGGACACTTTATATGACAGAAAATAAAAAAGAGCTCTGGATGAGATGGATGCAATTTAGTTAGTGACAATTTATAGGAAACAAAATCAGTGAATGTTTACTATCAGTGTGCCTGATTTTGATGCCGGGGAAATACATAAAGCAAGTTTGCCTGTGAATGCTTTATATAAATCCAATATAGGTAGGTCTAAATCAGAGTGATCACTTATATCAATGTTATATGTATCATCATATCATCCAGCCCTAAAAGGTGGATGTTTTTTAATAAACACTGACAAAAACTGTATAATATGCAGAATATAAGATGGTAAATATTTAACTGATGAGTTATCAGTGCAATATATATATTGAAAATTCAGCATATCAACTGGAAATCCACGTTTGGCTGCCTGGAGTCCAATTGTGTTGTAAAAATATATATAATGCCATTTCATGCATTCTGACTTATTTACACTGTTAAAGAGTTGGATTCTCATGCTAAACATGGCCAAAGTTTCAAAACACGAGTTGGACGTATGACGGAGTATTTCTGTGCCAAAAATCCAAATCCTCATGAAATTCGGGTCTTTTTTTCCCGAGTATGGGCCTGTGCGACGTCAACAGGGTCGAAATTCCTTGTACGGCCACTTCTCCGGAAGGGCGCACACGTCGACCAGAGCGAGAGCACATCCATCAACGCGCTTTGTTCAGCTTTACGGAAGTCATCAGTAGCACTGCACAGGATTTGCTCGAGAAAGATTTGGCACTTTGTTTTTAGACCACGAAATCAGCAACGTCACCAAAGAAGTGTGTTTTTGGTTGTGAGGGAAAGATAACTTTGCTTCCCAAAGAACCCAGTGGAGCTGAGAGATTTGTGCTCAAGCATTACATCGATGCGCTCTCGATATTTGTTATTAAAATAACCATAGAAACTGATAGCTTCAATCACTTTGTTTTTCCGTGGCAGCTCGAGCCCTCAGGATCGGCGCTTATGGTTTCATAAACAAGGCCCAGTTCTATGCTGGATTTACAGATCATTTGAAACTGAAAGATGGAGTGGTCACAGCGATAATGATCCCGGTTATGAGTCAGAACCGCAGGTGGTGAGTAAAACTGCTTCAAATGTCTTGCAGAAGATCTCTACACAAAAGCTGCTCGTGCTTGTGACAGCTCGTCACTCTATCTCCGCTCACTTGACACGCCTCCAGGAGCTCGGCTGTTTTCGGAAAGACTCAGTGCAGAGTGTGTATCTTTTATAAATATGATAAACTTTTTGGCGATATGAAGGATGTTATTCTTCTCTATAAGTACTTAAGTTTAACAGAAACTGTGTGTGATACCACCCCTTTAAGAAAAGTAACAGTTAGATTGCAAAGTAAGATAGAAATTACAGCATTTTACACCTCACAATGAATATCAGTCAATTTTACTATGGTTACTTTTCTTAAATAAGACAATCTTGATTACATATGCAGCCTTCAAATGCGACCTCCGGAGGACGCAGCCTCTGAAATGAGATGCAGCTCCTGTCACCAGTATTGTCCCAGTTCGCTGCTGGATTTGCAGATCACGGGTGGTGAGTAAAACTGCATCAAATGTCTGTGTTTTGTTGGCAATCGGCGCACAAGTGCATAAAATGTAAACAGCATGAGCATTTTTGTTCCCCTTTTATTTATAATGATGTCACAGCTTGCAGACAATCTCTATGCAAAAGCTGCACGCGCTCAGGACTTTTTAGCTCTGCCCACGGCATTGACGGCAGACTCGGAAAGACTCAGTACAGCGAATCTATCTTTTATAAATATGATAAAACTAAAGACTTTTTGGAGATATGAACGATGCAATACTATTCTCAAGATTAACATGAGATTGGCGGAAACTGAGTGTGTTACTGTACCTACCCTTGAACATGCATCAGACATTTTTCTCTCTGCTTTATATGCGGTGCAAGAAATCACAGGAAAAGTGGTACAAGCCTTGACTCATTCATGCCAGATCTTGCTAGAAAAACAGCGAACAAGAACATGCCCACAATAAACTGAAATAAATCCAAATGCTTTATGCTCAAAATAAGAAAACCCGCACCTGCTCACTTTAATAACTCAGTAAACTTGATCACTTTATGAGCCAAGCATAAACAAGCCCCCTTTCCAAGCATAAGCAAAACATGATGCCTCCATAGACAGTGCTTTAGTTAAAATTGCTGAACATAAGTCTTTTGTCTCTGTAATATTTTTTGGTCAGAATAGCGGATACAAAACATGCGAGACACCAGAATGTTGCTATGGTACCACAGTGTTTATCGCAGTTTAAGAAGTGAGTCGTGTTCCGTACACACATGGAATGATAATTTAGGTGACTTTTTCCTACCTTTACATGCAGTTGTCACTCTTGAAACTTTACTGTGTGTACGTGGCCATTGCAACACAAAGTACTAGTTGCATTCTAAATGAATAAGAGTGTTTTTGAACAAATCCTTGTGTGAATGATTCAATGACTCATTCATTTCTTATGTAACTGAATGAATCAGTGTGCTTAAAGGGTTAGTTCACCCAAAAATGAAAATTCTGTCATTAATTACTCACCCTCATGTCGTTCCACACCTGTAAGACCTTCATTTATATTCGGAACACAAATTAAGAAATTTTTGATAAAATCCGATGGCTCAGGCCTCCATTGACAGCAAGTTATTTTAGACTTTCAAATGCCCAGAAAGGTACTAAAGATATATGTGACTACAGTGGTTCAATCTTAATGTTATGAAGAATACTTTTTGTGCACCAAAAAAAAAAAAAAAAATTAACAATATCTAGTGAAGGGCGAATTCAAAACAATGCTTCATGAAGCTTCAAAGCTTTATGAATCTTTTGTTTCGAATCAGTCATTCCACACCCGTAAAGAGAAAACCTGATCCTAAAAAAATATCTATACATAAATATATGTATCAATCAGAAGTTGTTACACTGACTACATTGATATTTTGATAACATAGCATTGAAATGTGAAGGCAATATAACCTTAACCTTAGGGGAAAAAAAGTATTTTTGATGCTCACACACATAAAACAAATCAGCATTTGTTCATCATCAAGGTCAGGAAACATTCTGAGTAACCACACTTTTGAAACAGAGTGATATTAGAAACTGTTTATGTGTGGTGAGAGAGGTGTGACAGATAATATTGGAAATTAGCGAGTACCCTCTAAAACAATTGAATTCACAGATGCCTCGCAATTCAGTGCCAAACAAATACCGTTCCTGGACATGCAATCTGAGTTGTAAATTGGGGATCTATTGTTCCGTCTGTTGGAGCCTGGTTAGAGATTACTGTCAGAAGCAGTGTTGTTTCCAAAGATGTGTTTATTACAAAACAGTCTGTACTGTCTGAGCCAACTTGTTCCTTCTACTCAGAATGCACTTAACAGAGAAGTTTTTATGGGTATTTATAGTTTATAGCTTCACAAGTGCCAGCATTAATGAGAGATACAAAGAAACCGATGTCTATTTGACCTTTTCCAGCAAAATGAGCCACGGCTTGCAAATGAGAATTAGTCGATATTTCAGGTTTATTTCCTCTTCTTTTTATACTGAAATGACTGATGATCGATACTGAATGTTGTCATATTTTAAAGTTACAAGAAACTATGGTTACACTTTAGTATAGGGAACATACATTTACTATTAACTACGACTATTCCCTTAATAAACTCCTAATTTACTGCTGATTAATAATTAGTAATTTTGTTGTTACATTAAGGTATTGGGTAGGAATGAGAATGTAGAATAAGGTCATTCAGAAAAAGGCATTAATATGTGCTTAATAAGTACTAATAAACAGCCAGAATTCTAGTATGCTAATAAGCAAGTAGTTAAAAGACCATAAAATAAAGTGTTACCGAAACTATCACTTTTGAAAAGCTTGATTTCACAACTGACAGAATAGCAATCTTGCAATATATCTGATGTTTTAAAAATGAGAAAGTTTTGGAAAGGTTCCTATATGTTGTTCATAATTGATGACTTAACCATTTTAAATAGGGTTTGGATTATGTGTGAGTTCAGAGGAAACTGTAGCCATAAGCCCTTTAATTAAAATGTTTTAATTATGTCTTGGAGCAATTCTGCATATGCACACAGTAAAGAAAAAAAAAAAATCTGAGATTTTTCTGTCATTTAATTTATACTCCAAGAAACCACTGAGAACATTCAGCATCCTTCAAACCAACCGAATAAGATATACATCAAGTGATCATTGTTACTCGAGAAAACCAACCTCTCAGTGAACTAAATCTGAAATAAACATTAAGATCAAAACAGGCCACAGGAGTGATCCCAGAAAAGGCTGCAGCCTTTTGTCTGTTTCCACTGCTCTTGGCCAGATTCTCTTTTATTTTTTTTCCTTTGCACTTTTCATGCGCTTTTTCTTTTGTCTTATCAGAGTAAGACTCCCCACTGCCTTTCCTCTCATCAGAGCTGTCTAAGCCCCATTGGCTGCCTCCTGTAGAAAGAGTTTCTCTGATCTGGCTTAAGCAGGAGGCTGTGGGCTTGTGGACACTGACATAGCCTTGACCACCCCAAGGAGAGGGCCCATGATTGGCCACGCTCTGGTTTTCTGACTCTCACTCATTATTGAGGTCCTCATATGAGCAAAAATGTCACATCTTCAGAAAATGAGGGCAGTCGGTGATGGGTATCTTCCTACAATGCAGTAGTTTAGACTATCTGGCTAACGCTAATTAGCAAGGAGAAGAAGAGCTCATGTGTTTTTAAAATGTAATGTTCAGGGCCATTCACATCAGGAGACTTATTTGAAAATGAAGTAACTTGGGGTTAAGTTCCTTCTTTTGTTTTTCTTTGTGAATGAAAATATTCAAAAGTCATGTAGTTATACTGTATCGCAATATTCCATGCACTTTTGGCAGTGGATAAACAAGTCTAACACTCAGCTCTCAGCAATGCACAATGAATCTACAGTTAGATTAATTAAATTATTATTAAGTGACTGAATGACTACAGCTCTTCTATAGCTTCTACCGGCTCAAAGGAAGTATTGATTTGAAAACTGAAAAGTGGCAATTTGTGTGTTGTTCAGTTTAAAGCCATTAGCCTTGGAGTGTTATTAAGGCTACCAATGCTTATTCAGTATTTTGTAAATGCATTTTAATGTCACACATATTGGGCTGTCCATTAAACACTTTATGTTATTAAAGTATGTTTTCTTTAAATAACATGAAGTGGCATCTACAGAGACATCAAATTTGCAAATAAACAATTGCAATGTCATTACTGAGACTTGACAAAGCAGTAGTTAAAAGGGAAAAAACTGGAAAGGGTTGAGTGGCATTTCATTTAGAATTTATCTGCCATCAAATTAGCCTCTCGCTATGTCCTTCATTACCAATCCTATAAAATCAGAAAGGACTGTGGCGTGTTTGTGGTTTCTCTCAGGCCATTCCTGAGAGTTGATTTATTATCCTACTGAGCTAAATGGAGCAGGATTTGGACTGTGCCTCATCTCTTGATATTTGTATGAAAAATCCTATAACATCCTATGCATCCGATCTTTAAAGTGAACCTAGTATAATGTTCCTAATATTGTTTTGGAGGTTTACATGCATCCAAGATCAAAAACACTTTAACTGTCTCATAATATACATTGCAGCATCACTTTTTTTTCTCATAGTGTCTCAAACAGTTTGTTAATGGATTTGGTCTCTCTAAACCCCTCCTTTCCACAAGCCTATTCTACTCTGACTGGTCAGAAGGCTCAGTCTGTTGTGATTGGTCTACTAATTACAACGCATGTTGGAAACAAAATGCTTATTACGATACCTGGATTCGCAGCCCTGAAAACAGCTTCTTCTCGATATGTCGACAACACAAACCAAACTCTTCCAGGCCTCAGATACAACTACAGTGTTAGAGGGCAGGTCAAAGTAGACATTGTTTGAGGGTAGCTAATGAAGGCCATCAGCTGGCATAATGAAAACTTTTTACATTAATATGTAGGTAGTGAGACTGGAATTGCTAACGACTATTTTCAGCAGTTCAGAATCAATTCTTTCTTTTAGGAGACAATAACTTTATTTTTATTATGACAACTCTCTGAAGATTTTTAGCATGGTAATGGATATGACAATGTTAACGAGTTCACATTTACATATAATTAAACACAGAAAAGTAATGCGTATTTGGCGTGCTGTCCAGGGGGAGGGCTCTGAGCTTGGAATTTTGGCCCGAACCCAGAGTACTCCTCCTGGTTATGGTAAAAGTAGATAGAACTGAAGTGAGGAGATGGGGTGGAGGGGGGTTTCTGATAAACTGTCAGACGACCAGAGGTAAATCTGCTGTATTTATACCTTTTGTCACTGGTTGAGTTGAGTTGATTAACAGAATGCTGATTAGGTAATTATCTGAACCTGCTCCTCCCGAACTTTGTTAATAAAACATAATTTACCCCCGGTTTCAAAGTGTGCTGCAAACTGCTATAGTGAATGGTAACAAGCCATTTAAATGTTGTGAGAAGCAAGCTCACTGGCTGTAGACGTGACATGAACCAATCAGCTTGTGCCAAGTAGTGAACGCTGTAAATATCATCAGCATGCAGGACCCATCAGTCTGCGCCATCTAGAGTTTCATGACAGAACTAGGCATTTGCTCTTTTTATCTTTAAAACCTTTTACATTTACAAACAGCTATATTATACACCGCATGAAAGCTAATATTCTAAAAAGCATAATTGATGCACTTTATGTTTCTCATACTTTTTTTTTAAAATCAAATAATTATTTATTGATTGAAATTGTTTAATAGATCAAGGATAGCATATGATGACATATGTCCTGTGAATATTCTAATATGCTAAAAAAAATAAAATAAAAAAAAGCATTTCATATAGCCTAAATATTTGAGTGAACTGCAAACATTTAAAAACAAGTTTCATGTACATGCAAAAGGTATATATTTTTGTTTAAAAAAAAAAAAAAAAAAAAAAAAAAAAGTTTGTTGTCATCATCATGGTAACTGTAAACTTTTCTCTTAAATTTCCCTCAAATCTATAGATTTGGTTTACTGTAATGTTGTTCCAGGTTCAACAGCGATGGTGATCCAGGAACATGTTGTACTTGGTGAAATCACATTCATCATATACTATATGCATACTGAATGATGTTTGATTTCAGATTATATTATACAAATAAATGTACTCATTTGTGTAACTACAGAACCAAAGCCTAAAACCTACAGTCTACCTAAAACATCTTTTGCTGCCTTGCGAGCGCTGATATTTCCTTCAGGAGATGCAAATTTAGTTTCTACCATGCAGCTGGGTTCCCCTTCAACATTTAGGCATATATAGCTCTCATTATAAAACATTTTAATCAATTCAAATCAGTTACAGAGACAAAAAAAAAGATTCTTATCCCCTTTATGAGTAAATGAATGCTTTAAAGACATTTGCATGTTCCCATTTCCAAGAGCCCTACTGAACCAACCTTTCTCAGTCAGTAGATATAGCTGTGGAATAATGGATTACTGTACATGATTATTCCACATGCTTGTCAGAGGAACTGATAATGAATCGGAGGAGCTGGCAGGCTGGCGTGACAGCACATTGAGATGAAATGAGGCCAAAACTTAAAGGGGGTGCACAGGATCTTTCTCCATTTGCTGTGTGTTTCAGCCCCTGCCTTACCTCTCACATTCTCTGTACAGAGACATCCTCCATAATGCATACTGCCTCACTGGACACCTCGACTTTGCTTCTAAGTCATTGTCATTCAGCTCTTCTGTTGTCTGGTGAATGCGAAGGGTATCTATGTGTGTGTGAGTACATGTGTGTGCACATAGGGTGGAGGCAACTGAAAGAGAATGCTGTAAAAATGAGGAGAAAAACAGATTTGAGAGAGTGAGAGTGTGACACAGAGGCAGTGAAGTGACAGTTGGTACACAACAACAGTCGGACTTGCTTCACACATAACCCAACCTTACTCATATGAGATTTCTTCGGTTTCAAATAGTGATTTTAATAAATTATTTATAAGAGTTGCTTCTGCTTTAGCCTATTATTATCTTTCAAATTGAACAGTGACAAAAAAAATAATTAAAAAAACTGACCGAACTTTGCATGCATGAAAGCTCTGAAGGCTAATTGCATATTGTGTGATTTTGGGATAGATGAGATGTATGGTTGCCCGGCAACTACTAGTTAAATTTTCAATATTCAAAACACCAGCCCCACTATTCTGTTCCAGCTAAAGAGTTAAATTTCACATGAGAGCACCTCTCCTCATGCAGAACAAATTTTCCTTATGATCCAAGTTCCTTTTTTCCCCCCACATTTTAGGTAGTTTTTGAAAAAGAATCATTCTTAAGGCCAATCCACACTGCACCGCCAGACTTTGTTGAGTTTTGTCGAATCTGTGTGTTAACCCTGTTGCCAATGGCCGGTGCTTGTTTTCAACATGTTCAATAGGCGTTTGAAGGGTCAAGGAATGTCTGAGAAGTGAAGTACTGTAACCTGGTGATAGTTGGCATTGGTTGGCTTCAGTCGGTGCAGTGTGAATTGGCCTTTATGAACAACTTTTACAGTGGATCTGATTTTTTTAACATCACCCAAGGAAATAAAAGCTCTAGCGTAAGTTCTGCCAGGAATATTCGAATGTTACGTCACTTATTACGTTTAGATCTAACCAATCTAACTTAAACCTAACTTTTGGAGTATAAAAGATTGGTACTTACACATTTGAGTTTGCAGCAGATGACGCCAACTTTCACCCCACATCCTCCGCACCACCACAAGGACGGTACAGGGGGTCGGCTACACCCCTGCCTTCATCTTCAGGCAGGAAATGCAGAGTCCGCAACCCTCAGGATGTGAGCTATGGATGGGGCCTATGCGAACTTTATCTTTCAATATTTTGCTTTCATTTGCTGTTTTTTTAATAAATGTTATTGTTATGTTATCTCCTGAGTCTTTCTGGTAGAAATTTGTTGAGTTTCCATGGATCTAGAAAGTAAATTGCAAGAGTGTGAGTGCAACTTTATGGACTCCCTTTTAAAAACATAGCGTATATGAATTATGAGAAGTGTCAATGTTGAGCAGCAAAATTATAGATCAAAATTCAACCAACTATAAAGGAGTCAGAATTGTTGTTTATTGAGATGTCAGAAAAAAAGTTGAAGTTTGGATTGATTTTTCAATAGCTTCCTACATGCACTGAATCCTGCTAATTGCTGCTTGCAGCTATATATCTTGAAACTGAAAGCTCATTCAGTGAACAGAGCATCTTCACTACATTTAAAATGTCTCAGAGGTCATATTCAGTAAACCACTAAAACACAACAAGGCAAGCAAAACAACTTCACCGTAGTCTCTTCAACTTCTTGTTTGTCTTAAAGTTACTCTCTCACTGCCCTCTGCTGATGAATAAACAGAGTGTTCTTGGCTGCAATTTAAGTGGGCCGCTGGCAGTGTGACTTCCTGTATTATCTTTCACGTATGACGAACTGTAAATGAAGTACCTAGGGGCAGCGTAAACACACATGGTGTACTGATGAAACCTAATTTATTAGTGTTCCTCTCCATGCATTTAATGAGTAAGTGTGTTCGTAATTGTGTTCATGCTCCTTATATCTGAACCGTCCTTTTCTGTGGGTTCATTAAAATGAGCTTCATTAGATAGAGATGCATTGACAGCTAGCGAGATGTGGCTGGCAACAATTAATTGGACATCACTACTGAGCCTCCAAACCTGAGAGAATTATTTGGCGGAGTGTTGAGTTGCTTTGGAGGACTGTTTAATTATATGTGCATTAACAGCTCGCTTGTTTTCTTGCCCATGTGTGAATTCAGTCCGCTCGTGTCCCCTGATCACTCTTTGTCTAATATGGACGGGCATTCTGAAATAACAATGCGATGCCGTGCACAGTTCTGCATAAATAAACAGGGTAGTACATGTGCTTAACAGTCCTGCATTTCCTGCAGGTTTGGTAAAGGTCATTGTCGGTGTATGGGTTTATGCTCTTTGGAAGGGAAGGTTAGGTGTTTTGTACATAGGAAAATCAAAAAATCCATGTCATGCATATTCGCTCAGTTAATGACTTTCCATGAGAAAAGAAAATATTTTGTTTCTCATAAGACAAACATGCCATAATGTTCTGAAAGTTCGGAAAGACCTTTAAAGTGCTTATATTATTCAAGATCTCATGCACTAAATGAGAATACTATTAATTAAGACCAAATGGTCTGATTTCCTAGTTATTCACATATGTGAATGAACAATTAGAACACAATATTCATAAGAATGGACATTTGTGAAATAATTGTTAGTGTTATAAATGTTAGTGATCAAAAAACATAATACATTCTCTAAAATTAGCCTTTTTTCTTCTTTTTTTTTTCTTTTAAAGCTGCAGTCCGTAACTTTTTTTGGTTAAAAATGATCCAAAATCAATTTTTGAGCAAGTACATAACCAGCTAGTGTTCAAAACTATCAACTTAACTTGTAATAATGTTTTATGATAAAATTGGTACTGGTGGGTTTCCGCGGGAAATATACTGCTGGTAGAGGCACATTTATAGCCTTTTCTCACAGCAGCTGGAGTAATTAAACTTATCATTTTGATGGCGGATTGTAATCCAGAAAGATCCAAATGATAATCATCAGTGACAACTGGAGATTCACCCATAGTCAAAAGTAAAAGACTTCGGACTGCAAAGTGGCTACAGAAATTGAAATCTACAGGTAACACTAATACACACTAAATACACAGTCATGCAATGCTGATGTTGTTAACATTAACAATTTGAGAATAGAGTATAACAACAATAATAATTTACAATTTGACGTGATCCAAGCTAAACGATCGTTACATTTAATCACCATTGGCAGCGTGATTTATTGTATTTTTTCCTCAGTTGGTCAGAACAAAAGTGGCAGATTTGTTACTTGTTCAGATGATATTTTCTGGTTAAAAAACGTACTCGGTTACTAACGTAACCTCGGTTCCCTGAGATACGGAACGAGTACTGCGTATGGGGAAAGGTCTCCCTTTTTCCCCGCTGCTGAAGCCTTTTTCAATAACGCAGTGTAACTGCACCGTCATTGGTTCACTCATAGACAAGTTGTTGAACCAATGGCGGCGCGGCATAGCTGCGCGGCCTATGGCGACAAAGCGCGCGAATATTCCCGCCGAAATGGGCGGGGTATAGTGCTATATAAGCAGGCGTTTCGCCATAGGATTTCAGTGTCAA
This sequence comes from Chanodichthys erythropterus, assembly GCF_024489055.1. Lineage (NCBI taxonomy): Eukaryota > Metazoa > Chordata > Actinopteri > Cypriniformes > Xenocyprididae > Chanodichthys > Chanodichthys erythropterus. Next base: position 11,365,294 of record NC_090238.1, on the reverse strand, counting down.
TCGACTGAAGCGACGACCCTGAGCCGCAGCCTCGTGGCACGGCAAGTGACGCAGTACTCGTTCCGTATCTCAGGGAACCGAGGTTACGTTAGTAACCGAGTACGTTCCCTGAGATACTTCACTCGTACTGCGTATGGGGAACGAATTCAACCACGCCGTGCCACGGCTGGGAACGATATAGCTTGCATTTGGCCAACCCAGAGGGGGGCCAAAAGGACAAGCGGAGGCAAAGCCTAACCGAACCCATGGTTACACTGAAGGAAGATACTTCCTATGGTGGCGTGAAGCGGGACTTGTTGAAGGCCGCTAATCACACCGACAGGACCCGAGCTTGTAAGGTCGGGACATCGAGGTGATAGAACCTGACAAAGGTGGACGGCGAAGACCAGCCGGCCGCCTCACAGATGTCTTGGATGGAAATTCCGTTGGACCAAGCCCACGAGGAAGCCATTCCTCTAGTGGAGTGGGCCCTGACTCCTATGGGGCAATTAGTGCCCAGTGAGGAGTAGCACAGGTTAATAGCATCTACTATCCAACGGGAAATGCGTTGTTTCGAGACCGGAGACCCTTTGGTGCGGCCGCCAAAACAAACAAAAAGCTGATCCGACTATCTGAAAGACTGTGATCGGCCTATGTAGGTCCTCAATGCCCTGACTGGGCAGAGTAGCTGCAGCTCTGGTTCGTCCGCCGAGGGAGGAAGAGCAGAGAGCGAGACGACCTGAGCTCTAAACGGAGTTGAGAGCACTTTAGGGACGTAGCCATGCCTAGGTTTCAGAACGACCTTAGAGTCACCAGGCCCGAATTCGAGACATGCAGGGTTCACGGAGAGGGCCTGCAAATCGCCAACACGCTTTACCGATGCTAGTGCTAGTAGCAGAGCGGTTTTTAGCGTTAGGGGCCTGAGGTCGGCTGAACCCATTGGTTCAAATGGGGCTCCTTTCAAGGCCCTGAGGACCAACGAGAGGTCCCAGGAGGGAATAGTGAGAGGGCGAGGAGGATTCAAACGCCTAGCACCTCTCAAAAAACGGATCACAAGCCCGTTTCGTCCCACCGATTGGCCAGCAACAGGAGCGTGGAACGCTGCAATGGCTGCTACGTAAACCTTAAGCGTGGAAGGGGAGCGCCCCATTTCCAAGCGTTCTTGGAGGAAAGACAGTATGGAAGATACGTCACTCTCCACAGGGTCTATGTTGCGTGTTGAACACCAATCAACAAAGACTGACCACTTCTGGTCGTAGAGGCGCCTCGTAGACGGGGCTCTAGCCTGAGAAATGGTATTTAGGACGTCCTCGGGGAGGCTAGTCGGCTCCCATCGAGGGACCAGAGGTGCAGAGCCCAGAGCTGCAGCTGTGGGTGCCAGATTGTTCTGTTTGCCTGAGAGAGGAGGTCCCGTCTCAGGGGAATCGGCCACGGGGCTCTCAGAGAGAGCCTGAATAGCTCTGAGGACCAAACGTGGTTCCTCCAGAGCGGGGCCACCAGAAGGACTCTGTGCTGGTCTTCTCTGATACGCCTGATGACCTGGGGGATCAGTGCGATCGGAGGGAAAGCATAAAGGAGCGTGCTGGGCCATGTGTGGGCCAGAGCATCTACTTCCTTCGAGAAAAATGTTGGGCAATGAGAGTTGTCTTCTGAGGCGAAGAGGTCTACCTCTGCCTTCCCGAAGAGCTCCCAGATCGTGAGGACCACTTGGGGGTGGAGCATCCACTCGTCGGAGGGGATGTTGCTCCGTGACAACATGTCCGCACCCAGATTGTTCCTGCCAGGAACATGAGTCGCTCTGAGCGACTGAAGCCTCGGAAGAGCCCATTCCAGCAGACGTTTTGCCAGAGCGCATAAGCGGCTGGACGAAAGACCGCCTTGGTGGTTTAGGTATGACACCACCGTCATACTGTCTGACCGAACTAGAACATGACGTCCCGTCAAGTAAGCCTGAAAGAACTGAAGGGCTTTCATCACTGCTAGCATCTCTAGACAGTTGATGTGTAGATGGCTTTCCTCGTGGCTCCACGAGCCGAAGGCCGGTCTGCCCTCGCACACAGCGCCCCAGCCCAAGTTGGAGGCGGCTGTTGAGAGCACCGTCCTCCGTGAGACCGCCCGTAAAGGGACTCCGCGCTGGAACCATACTGGATCCATCCAAGGTTTCAGGGCTAGAAGACAGGCCCGATTGACCTTGAGACATAGGCGGCCGTGCCGCCATGCGCTGGGAGGAACCCGGAACTTCAACCAGTACTGAAGAGGCCGCATCCGAAGAAGGCCTAGCTGCAGCACCGGGGAGGCGGAAGCCATCAGCCCTAGCAGCCTCTGGAAAAACTTCAGAGGGAGATAGGCTTTGTTCGTGACAGATGCCGTGAGCTGCTGAATTGCCAGGGCGCGCTCTGGCGAGACTACTGCCGTCATACGGACCGAGTCGAAAACTGCTCCCAGAAACGAGATTCGTTGAGTGGGGCATAGCGAGCTCTTGGCTAAGTTGACCCTGAGACCCAGGCATTGTAGATGGCTGAGGAGCACGGATCTGTGGCGTTCCAGCTCGACTCGCGAACAGGCTAAGATGAGCCAGTCGTCGAGATAATTCAGAACCCGGATTCCCATCTGTCTCAGAGGGGAAAGCGCAGCGTCCATGCACTTGGTGAAAGTGCGGGGAGCCAGAGACAGCCCGAAGGGCAGGACCGTATATTGGTATGCCACCCCTTCGTAAGCGAATCTCAAGAATCGTCTGTGACGGGGGGCTATCTGGATGTGAAAATACGCATCCTTCAGGTCCAGCGAGCAGAACCAGTCCTCGGGGCAAATGTGCGCGAGGATCTGCTTCAGCGTCAGCATTTTGAACTTCCGTCTCATGAGGGAGTGATTCAAAAGCCTGAGGTCTAGGATGGGTCTGAGACTGCCATCCTTTTTGGGGACCAGAAAGTAGCGGCTGTAAAAGCCTGTCTCGCTCTCTGACGGAGGAACCGTTTCCACAGCCCCTTTTTCCAGCAACGACATGACTTCGGCCCGGAGGACATGAGCATCGTCCGGATTGACCGACGTTTGAAGCACCTCGGCGAAGCGGGGGGGCCGTCGTGCAAACTGGAGCGAGTAGCCCTGGTTTACAATCCCCATGACCCATTCTGACACATCGGGGATGGCCTGCCAGGCCTCGGCCCGAGTGGCTAGGGGTTGAATAATGTTGGGTGACAGACCGCCGTTGAGAGGGTCGTACACCACGAGGGGTGGAAGAGGAAATTTGCTCTTTTGTGATGAGGTAAAAATTTGTTCGCCGTGAAAACGGCGTTTGGAGTGGGCGGAACAGGTGTGGGCCCAGCTGTCACTTGGAGTATGTTTCCCACGCCCGGAAATAAACGAGGCGGAGGGGAAATTACTCGTGGGAGCTTTTGGGGTGGTCCGGTCGTAACGGGACGGTCCCCCATCCTCTTCCTGTCCGACGAATCAGGACGACTTCGGAGGCACCGGGTCCAGCACAATCCTGGGCCGGGGTCCCTGGCGCCTCGGGAAGGGAGGGCGCTTCGCAGGGCGCGAGCGCTGGCGATGCTCCTGGGGCGGCGCTGCCTGTTTTGCAGGTGGGGCTGGATTGTTCTGCTGAGCCGGCGCAGTCCTGGGGCGGCTAGACACAGAAGCGGAGCTGGAGCGCTTAGGCAAGAAATGCCTCATAGCATGAGACGATTTCTGCGCGGCAGTAAAGCGCTCAGTGAAGCCATCCACTGCAGGCCCGAAGAGACCGGAAGGCGAGACCGGGGCGTCTAAGAAGGCCGTCTTGTCTAGGTCTTTGATCTCCGTTAGCTTGAGCCACAGGTGGCGCTCCAACACGACCAGGCTAGCCATGGAACGACCGATGGCCTGGGCCGCAGCCTTCGTAGCTCGCAGGGCAAGATCCGTGGCGCTGCGGAGATCTTTTGAAGGCTGGCGCGTCGATTCCAGACTCATCCAGAGAGCGGAGGAGTTTGGCCTGGAATACTTGAAATATGGCCATGGTGTGGAGCGCAGAGGCAGCTTGGCCCGCCGAGGTGTAAGCCCGACCAGCCAGAGTAGAGGTGGTCCGACAGGGCTTGGAAGGAAGGGCCCTCTTCGTCTTCCAACCCACAGCCGCGGGAGGACAGAGGTGAGCAGCCACCGCTTCATCTAGGGGTGGCAAGCGCTCGTATCCCTTCTCCTCGGCGCCGTCGACGGCGGTGAGGGCGGAGCGGTGCGTAGTGTGGAGGCGGGCAGAGTAAGGAGCACGCCACGACTTCGTCAGCTCTTCGTGGACCTCAGGAAAGAAGGGCGCTGAACGCTGGCGAGGTGCTTGGCGGCGGCCTGGCAGAAACCATTCGTCCAGGCGGCTGCGAGACGGCTCCTCTGGAGGGGCCCACTCGAGGTCCAGCTCTTCAACGGCCCTAGACAGGATGCGGAAGAGCTCGGCATCCATGCCCTGGCCATGCTCGATGGGTTCCAAGGGAGGCGGTGGAGCGGGGTCTTCTGGCTCGCCAGCCCAACCTTCCGCTTCGGAAGCCGCAAGAGACATGGAGTCGTCTTGTTCGTCGTCTGTTCCCCCGAATGAGACGAGGTCACTCGCTTCTGCGGAGGGACGCTGCTCAGGGCGAGAGAACAGAACGGGAGAGAGTTCCCTGGGAGGAGAGGGCGAGGCACGCGGGGGCTGGGCCGGCGTGAGCTCGCTCAACTCCTGGCGCTGAGTCGCTCTACCCCGCCGTCTTTTCCTCACCGGCTCGCGGGAGGAAGGAGACGGGAGGGCGCGAGCAGCGAGATCGCCCTCAGTGAAGAAAGCGACCCGCGAGCGCAGGGAAGCGAGACTCATACACTCGCAGTGCGGGCATGAGTCTCCAGCGAGCGCGCCGTCTGCGTGGGGCTTGCCCAGGCAAGCGACACACTCGCTGTGTCCATCGTCGTCGTGCAGGGGGGCCCTGCAAGTACCACATGAGTGGCGGGGCATTGTGAGACGCCGCTGCCGTGAAAACGGCAATTGGGTGGCTCTTTTAGAGCGGCGAGGGCCGCGGAAGCTCTTAGAGCGGTGAAAACCGCTGAAATTCGCTCTTTTAGAGCGGCGTTTAAGCCGCGGATGAAGCTCTCAGGCGGCGCGCCGGATGGCGGCAGGGAACACACAGGAAGCGGCCGGAAGCGGGAGGCGGCGGCTCTGCGACGGCGCTAGAAGCTGCAGTCCGCGAGGGCGCCGGCGCTTTCTTCCACCGGCGAGTCCAGGCGAGTCCGCTGCGGGAGCCTTTTCAGACGGCGGCGAGAGCAGAAGGCGGCGAGCTTCTTCGGCTTCAGGCGGAGATCAGCGAAGAGAAGTAGATGTCGTCGCTGAAGGAGAAAACACTGAAATCCTATGGCGAAACGCCTGCTTATATAGCCCTATACCCCGCCCATTTCGGCGGGAATATTCGCGCGCTTTGTCGCCATAGGCCGCGCAGCTATGCTGCGCCGCCATTGGTTCAACAACTTGTCTATGAGTGAACCAATGACGGTGCAGTTACACTGCGTTATTGAAAAAGGCTTCAGCAGCGGGGAAAAAGGGAGACCTTTCCCCACACGCAGTACGAGTGAAGTATCGAAAGGGAAACATATTTTGGTCAAACTTCCAAGATGGAGAATCTGTGATTTCAAAGTACAGTATCCACAACGATGTGTGACTGACAGCAAACATTAGATTCATCTGCGTTGAGGAGCCACGCCGATGCACAACCTACGTAAAGATGATAATTCCACAAATAACTGCAATTGCAGGTTTCAAACAGAGATGGCGACAAAGAGGCAAAACTTACAGACTGCAGCTTTAAGGTAAGGGGAGACTGGGGCACTTTTTTCCATCCAGTGAATAATATCTTAGGATATACGTTTATTTTCAGTCAATTTAAGTATAGTGAGAGACTGTAAACACCATTACAGATTTCAAATGTTGTTGAAAGGTTATTTTACATTGTATGTGGTGAGTTGGAAATCCGTCATTAATTAGCCATTTACATTTATGCATTCGCCAGACCTTTTTATCCAAAGTGACTTACATTCAAGGTATACATTTTGACTGTTCTTGCATGCCCTGGGAATCAAACCCATTAATTTGGCTTTGCCATGCTCCATTGTTTGAGCTACAAGAATGTTTTTATATTTCTGTTAACTTGCCCAAAAAGGACATGTATGGGAAAAAAAAATCCTTTTTTCAAAAACAATTTTTCAGATGCATACATTTATGAAAAGGAAGCATATTATACAGGATGGATGAGAGAGTGCTGAGGCTTCTGCTGTAATGCTCTTCATGTATTGCAGTGGGACTACGGCCCACATGCTCTCCAACTCCCAAACTGTTTAGTGACAAACCACCACATTAGAGTCAATTCAGATCCATTCCTTTATTCCTAATTCAAAAAGACAGACATAGTGCTTTTCTGGCATCCTTACAGTGTCACACATCAGTGCTTCTACAATGGGGAATATAAAGTGCATGTAGAATTAGGCAGCTGAACAACTGCAACCAAATATTAAAACTTGCCAAGCATCAAATGTGAGTAACAGGGCAGTGAATGATCGATTTATTGAGAACAACATAATATAAGGGTTAAGTCAAACTGTAAGAATGATGCATTTCTATTCTTTCTAGGCTGTGAAAAAGCTGCATCTTCCATGGGAATTCATAATCACCAGCAGAACTACTGCCTTGCACAACGCCGTGTGGTCCATGTAGTCACATGCTCTGCATAACTGAGCCATTTAAGAAAATAAGTGCAGAGATTTTCTTATTAAAAGAAAAAAGTTGTGTGAACTCAAAATTTCATAGCAAGGTGAACTTAATATGATTGAGTTGAGTTGCAGCAGATTTCTAATTCCCAGCATGCTTTGCATCAGACTGTATAAATGTTGAAATTAAGTGTTATTTTGTGTGTTTTTGCATAAGATTAACATAGGGAGACATAGGTTAGTGTTTAAGGTTGTGTTATGTTGGGATTGACAGGGGGTTCTATTATGTTAGTTTTGTAGGGTTACCATTCTGGTGAAGAGTAGACCGTGTGGATAGGTTGAGGATGGGCTGCAAAACTTATAAGACCACATATACTGTATGTTGCTTGATCACATACATGCAAGTGTATATAGACAGTCTCTTTGATAGTTATAATAGCATGTGTTTTTGCTAACTAACATTTAACCAAGATCTGTATGTTATGTTTATGTAAATTAACTATATGTACTTGAGTGGGCTGAGAACTGTGGGAGCGAAGGAATGCCAGTGATGTGATTGTTATTGAGTGACACCTGTGCACCACACTGGCCTGGCTCCACTTCCATGGCTCTCGCCCCCGCCCCACTTGTCACAAAAAAAAATTAGTTAGTTAACTTAAATGTTTCGAGGTAATACGTTTCCTCAAATGTTTGGAGCATTCTGAACTTATTGAGTTCCCTTTCAGTCGGTCACGTTCGACGTACGTCAGTAGTGACCGACGAATTGGGATATCGCTTAGAGAGCCCTATCAGCTTCGTGTAAACTAAAACAAGCCAATGGAATTGGCGTGCGATATTTGCATAATGCGCACCGCCCCCGACAGGTGTATATAAATAGGAAGCAGATGCAATCGCACTCTGTCTTTCGCTTCGGAGCCATTCAGTGGTGTCCTGTTTAAGAAGACTGTTTTGTGTGAACTAAACTGCCTCGAAGAGGATTCACAGCAAGCCGTGTGTGCCGGTGTAACGGTGCTACAGCGAGGTCGCGAGCTCCCGAGGATCCGAGCTATAGCTCTCAACTGCTGTATTCACAGCACACGCCTAAGAGTGAAGTGTGTGTTGCGATTTGGGCCGGTTCCTCGGTGTGTCCAGGGAGTGGTGTACCTGGCACATCGCGTCACTCCCTGTGTGCTTCGGCACGAGCGAGTTGACTGTTTCCCCTTCTAAAAGAGCTTTACAGACGAACCCTGACAGTATGTCATTTCGTCTGTGCGTTAATGGGTGCGGTCGTTCCCTGGTCCCTGCTGATGGGCACAATCGTTGCATCTCGTGTTTGGGCATTCTGCACGCTGAAGCAGCTTTTGTGGATGGTTCATGTTCCCATTGCGGGAACATGACTGTCGCGGTGCTGAGGTCGAGACTCTCCTTCCTGAAGTCTCAGGAAGCGGGGGTCCCCTCCCCTATGCCCCGTTCGACCGTTTTTTCCGTCCCGGGCCGGAATGACGGTTCGGCGGTGTATAGGAAGGGTGACCCGAGGATTACGGGCAGGGCTTCCCCGCCGAGCGGAAACGCTCCTCGGGCCCCTGCCGCCTCATCAGCACCGCAAACCATTGTGCCACCGTTGGTTTCCGTTGGGCCCTCTACGGACTGTCCAGCCGTTACCTTTGGTGCGCCGGCGGCGGTCTATCAGGTTTTGCAGGTCTATCAGGCAAAAGCGCTGTCGCAGGTGCCCCAGGAAGGTCCTGACCAACAGCTGCTTGGGGAGCTGCGCGCTGCCACTGACCTTGCCCTCCGGGCAACGAAGGTGACAGCGCGTTCTGTTGGCCAGGCGATGTCTACTCTGGTAGTCCAGCAACGCCACCTCTGGCTGACCTTGGCAGACATGAGGGAGACCGACAAACATCGGTTCCTGGATTCCCCCGTGTCTCCGGTCGGCCTTTTCGGTGACGCGGTGGAGAGCTGTGCCCAACAGTTCTCCGCTGCACAGAAGCAGGCTGAGGCTATCAGACATGTCATGCCACGGCGGTCCGCTGCTGCCTCCACCCAGCTGCCCGTGGCTCAGCCTCAGCCCGCTCGTCACCGAGGGCGCCCGCCTGCGTCTTCCTCCGCCCCTGCTAAGTTGGCAAAGCAGCAGCCTACACCAGCCAAACAGCAGGGTGCCGGTCGCGGACGTGCCAGGTGGCAAGCGGTCGGGGAAAACTCAGCCCAGAGACGGGCGACCTGGAGCGGAAGGTTCCTGCCCTTTGGGAGAGTATTCCATCTGCTCTCCCACCCCCGGAGGAGGGCCGGGGGGATTTTGTGGCGTCTGTCCATCTACCGCCGCTGGCTCTCCGGAGTCCAGCGGTACCCACTTTGCCACAAAAAGAGCAGTTTCCTCAAACTCCAGGTCACAAGAGGGCGCGCTTGCCAGTGTGCCAGGCCCCGCCTCGCCACTCGCAACCCCCTCCCATTCCGCCAGTAGGCGGCAGTGTGATGGCGCAGACCGCGTCCCGTGCGCCGTCTCCCATTCGCACTGCTGCCTCGCAGAGTCCGACCTCACTCCGGGCCGCTCCCATGCCGTCCGAGTCGGGTCCCTCTCTGCCTTGCTGCCCCATCCCCGGTGCGTCTGTGGCGCCTTTGGTCCCGCTGGCTCGGAGTCTGGAGGCGTGGATCACGCTTCCCAGCCCGTCCCGCTGGCTCATTCGCACCATCAGACTCGGTTATGCGATTCAGTTCGCCCGGCGTCCCCCGGTTTTCAGGGGTGTCCACTTCACTCAAGTGTCGTTGGACAGTGCACCTGTTCTCAGGGCGGAGATTGCTGTCCTACTGGCGAAGGATGCAATCGAGCCGGTCCCTCCAGCCGATATGAAGTCGGGGTTCTACAGCCCCTACTTCATTGTACCGAAAAAGGGCGGTGGGCTACGGCCAATCCTGGACCGTCCCCAGGATTGGTTTGCAGCAACAGACCTGAAGGACGCGTACTTTCATGTCTCAATTCTGCCTCGACACAGACCCTTTCTCCGGTCTGCGTTCGAGGGTCGGACATGTCAGTACAAAGTCCTACCCGACACGGTTTTTTTGGGTCTTCGGGTCAACTGGGACAAGAGCAAACTCGCCCCCGGGCAGAGGATCTCTTATCTCAGTCTCGAGCTAGACTCGGGCGCACGGACTGCGCGTCTCACCGAGGCGCGTGTCCAGTCGGTGTTGAACTGCCTGAGCTCGCTCAAGCGCAGGACAGCGGCTCCACTGAAAGATTTTCAGAGGCTCCTGGGGCATATGGCATCTGCAGCCGCGGTCACGCCGCTCGGATTGCTTCATATGAGACCGCTTCAACACTGGCTCCGCGGCTGGGTCCCGAGATGGGCGTGGCAGTGCGGCACGCTCCGTGTCCCCGTGACACCGAGCTGCCGTCGCACCCTAGTCCGGTGGTCGGACCCTTCGTTCCTGCGGGCCGGAGTACCCCTCGAACGAGTGTCCAGGCATGCTGTGGTCTCCACAGATGCCTCTGCCACGGGATGGGGGGCCACGTACAACGGGCATGCAGTGGCAGGTCTTTGGACGGGGCCAAATGATGCCAGGCCTACATCCGTCGCTGACGCTGTCTGTTGGCTGGGGCCCATATGTCGTGACTCCTCTACGTGAGCGGTCCCATATGTGTAATTATCCACGGTTTAAAACTCCCTACGGGCTGAGTCCGTGTCTTTCCCTTAGCAGAGCCAGCTCTGCTGTCACCTGTCAGATAAGTCTCCCCCTACCAGGTGGAGCCATGCCAGGGACTCCATATGCGTACTGCCCCCCGGGCCAGTCCATATGTGTATTTCCCACGTAAACTCCTCCCCCATTGGGTAGGTAGTGATCTCCGCAGCGTCCCTTAGGGGTTCGCTTCCCCAGTGTAGTCTAGTTTACTTAGTGGGTAGTGGTTAGACAGCAGTAGACTCTCTCGGTGTAAGCTCACCCCCTTCACCACCAGCCGGTGCTATGGGCGGCTGAGCTTGCGCTGGGCACTGGAAGGGGTTTCGTAACTGTGGCGCTTTAGTTGGGATCCCAATTCGTCGGTCACTACTGACGTACGTCGAACGTGACCGACTGAAAGGGAACGTCTCGGTTACGTATGTAACCCTCGTTCCCTGAAGGAGGGAACGGAGACGTACGTCCCGTCGCCACAGTTTCTGTACCCTCGCTGTAGCGCAGACACCAGTTGTCTCCTCAGCGAAAGACAGAGTGCTATTGCATCTGCTTCCTATTTATATACACCTGTCGGGGGCGGTACGCATTATGCAAATATCGCACGCCAATTCCATTGGCTTGTTTTAGTTTACACGAAGCTGATAGGGCTCTCTAAGCGATATCCCAATTCGTCGGTCACTACTGACGTACGTCTCCGTTCCCTCCTTCAGGGAACGAGGGTTACATACGTAACTGAGACGTTTTACAGTGTGAAAGACACATGGTCATGTAATTACATGGTGGAACTTAATTTTAAAGTGCAACATGTTTCTGGATCATCATTTCTGTTGATCCTGGACCAACATTCCAACCAACCAATAAGATTAGAAGATTAGGCTTACAAGCAGGGTTAGGTTTCTACATGTGTTATTCACCGATCATTTCCCTCTGATTTTAGGGATATGGATTATGGGTAGGGTTACACCTCAAATGACAAGGAAATTTATAATAATGTCAATATTAAGTACAATGAACTTTTATTATTATTTGAGTGAAACAAACTAATTTCATTTAATTAATTTCACTGTTCAGTTTTACAGTGCACTTGTCACCATGACCAACTCTTCTAAATTAGCATAACAAAACATTAATCACTACTAAATCTCCCTTACCATTAATCTTGAACAAAAAAACATTATATAACACTTGATTTTAGCATTTACTTTTCCTTTCGAGTGCCATGGGCAAAGCATGGGCAAAACAGTTTAGTTTACTTGAAATATGTCAGTGCTTTGAACTCTAAAGTAAAGAAAGTTTTAAATACTTATTACAGTTAATTTAACTGCACTAATTTGTTTAATTTAAGTTTGTCCTACTCAAACGAATTAAGTATTTTGAGCGTTAGGGTTTACAGTGCAGCTTTACTTGACAAATGTAGTTCTGTTAACATGAGTAAAACGAGCAAATTGATAAACACAAGGCAGAATGCCAATGTCCCTTTATATGATATAACCAAACACAACAGGTATGCGGTATAGAGGCTGAACGTAACAGTTTAGGACAAACTCAAAGAAAGACATAAATCAGAGATAAATAAGAAAAAAAAAAAAAAAGAAAAAAAAAACACATTGGCAGGTAGGGTTGTCAAACGTACCGGTACTACCAGTCCCAGACAGCAACATCGTGTGGCCCAGATCCGGCCTATATCTGGTACATGTGGATTATATGCATACCAGATGTGGGCCAGATATGGCCCGCCACTGTGTTGCTGTCAGGGTTACCAGTTCGGTTTAGGGGAAGTTAAATAGTTAGGACTAAATTTTCAGGCAGGAATTTTGTTCCAGGATCAACAAAATATGTTGACCCAGGAACATGTCTAACTCAGGATGATGCTCAAAATCAAAATCAGAAGAACACAAAATCAGGATGTGCGATTACATTCATTGGTTATGTTACATGAAGCGATGATTCGTTAAAACTAACAACAGTGCAGTCTAATGCTGATTCACTCTTTTTAAAAAAAAAAAAAAGGTTCTAAAAGGGTTTTTTTTTTTTTTTTTTTTTTTTTTGCAGTAATGCCATAGCTTAACTATTTTGACAGTTCTTAAAACAACCTATTTTTCTTCTTGATGTGAAAAAATATTTTAATAATCTAAAGAACTTTTTTTCCACTGTAAAGAACCTTTTGTGCAATGGAAAGATTTCATGGGCATTAAAGGTTCTTCATGGAACCATGTGGCAGTAAAGAACCTTTGGGAGTTTGCATTAAGCCAACAAAAGTAAAATATAAGAAACAAAATCACATGGTTTCTTCAAATTTTGTGAAGAATGCTTTTTGCATTTTAGGTTACATCCCAGTACATCCCAATGTGCTCACTTATGCATGGATGGTGCACTTATTCAAGCAAAAAAAAAAAGCGTGGGATGTTGGACACTTCATGTACCAGATTTCCTTAGCCAAAGGGGAGGGCCTATCAGACTCTGATGATGGATGACAAAATAACCTTTTAAACCTCGTACATTAGATGGTTGAGTACATAGTATATAGTGTGTAGTACATAATTTCAGACACAACTAAGTTTTGTATTGCTAGCACCAGGCTTTACCATGCTGAAAGCTGAACGCAATGGTCTGTGTTGTTTGCCACTTAATATGCAACAGCAAAAAATATTGTTTTGTATTGACAACATTATACATTTTTATAATTAAACAATTCAGTTACAGATTCATGTCTGATTCATGATTTACAGTTTGCTACCCATTGGCAGATGTAGCAAAAATGTCTTTTTAGACTTTTTCGATATTGTTTCATGATTAGGCCAAAACAAAACAATTTTTTTTTGGGGGGGGGGGGGGGGTTGACTGAAATCACATATCCAACATCATGCTAAACGATGTTCATAGCTTCTACCGTACAAGACAGACAACATTCACTTTCTTCTGGAAATCCACTGCTGGCAAATGAGGTGGAAAATGAACTCACTCATTAAACATCTCAAACATCTGCCAAGTATTCCGTCCAGGTTCAGTTCATTGAAGTACAATATTAAGCATTTTGCAACTGAAAAAATAAGTGGCAATAAAATATCACAATATGAGGCTCAAGTGCATCCATCAACAGTGTGTGTGGATGTGCACTTCCTTTTTGTATTTTAAGCATATGCGGGATTGTATTTTTCAAGCAGACCCTGAGTAACTATGCAATTAAAATTCAATTAGACCACTGTAATTAAACTAACTCTTAAAACCACAGTGCCGGTCAATGGAGTAGAACTGTTTGGGTGCTCATAGGAGCATCACCCAACGACCAGAGCAACTGTCTGGGATGGTTGGTTTCCCATATTGCCAATGAGAATCTAAAAGCTCATCTGCAGTGTTGATCACATTCACTTCACCAGACAATGAACAGTGTCAGGATAATGAACTAGAAAAAGGGCAAGCATCTAAACATATCAAAATAAATTTTTAATTACATTTATATATAAGAAAATATTAAATGATGTTTGCACAAGTACTCAATCACCATACTGTAGAAACTTAAATGAAAAATTCCTACAATGGAAACAATACCATACAACGGCCTCTGCATGTGAGTCATGTTTTATATATGACTCACATATATTATATTTGCTCGTGAAGATGACACATTTGAAGGAAGACCGCCATCATGCCTGAAATAGATTCAATATGCTGTAACATGGCAGTTTTCACCCATCCAATATGCAGAAGATGTAAAACCGTGTGATTTATTTGAAAACTCGCAGCTCTGCCAAAATTTTAATAGCTGGTGGGTTAATTGTTAAGGTGTTCTGTGCAGTGCGTCTTTAAAGATCAATCATTTATAGTTGTAATAATGACTTTGTAATGGTTCATTGAGCATGCCACCTTGCCCTGCAGAGAGAGGCTTAATTCACCCATCATGAGCGGCCACAGAATGTTTTCCTGTCCTTTCTGCAAGATGAAGGACACATTAAATTTCCGAAAGCAAATCTGTATGATTAATCAGTGTTTAAAATGGCAATTTAACACTGGCTGTGTTGTTACAAATGTGCAATCGCTGAACTCAGACGCTCTTAAACATTACGTTTTAGACAGCATTATTTTCGCATTACCCTGATTTATGTTTCAGGGAGATGGCTTGTAGTGATTATTTTTCCTTGGTGGAAAATGCATGGTGTGATATGAGTGGGATGGGGTGTCGTAAAATGAGCGACTAGTGAGGAATTAACCTAGCGTAGTATCACACAGATGAAAGGATATCGGACAGTCATAGAGAACTGATTATACCTACGCAATGCACTTTTAATGATTTTACACAGATCCGCACTCTCTGAGGGTGCTGGTTTTTGCCTTTGTTAAAAAGGAACTTAGATCCATACGAAAGCTGTTGTGTTATGATGTACCGCTCCTCAGAGAAGCACACTGCCTCATTAAGCTAATGCTTACTTTAACTGCTGTTTTACTCTCGTTCTTATAGAGGCTTTTGTACAAAAAATTATGCTCTTCCTCACATTCATAATGGTGCAATATTGTGGAGTAGAATAAATGTGTTTAAAAAAGCAGGTTAGAGTCAGAACTGTAAAAAAAAGAGAGAGAGATGTTCTTAAAATGTAAATGATGAACATGACAGTTTGCATTGTTTAAATGGCCTTTTCAATATGCCCTGATGCTATATAACAGCTTGTCACTAGGGCAGTACCCATTGGGCAACTTTGTAAGTTTACCCCTAAAATGTGTATATTACTACTTTAGAATTGCAATACGTTCATTTAAGGTACTATAGACTTTTAGGGACAAATAAGGTATAAAGTTGTTCCTTTAAGGGTGAAAAGCTGTTCTACCCCTAAAACAGTAGTCTCAAACTCAATTCCTGGAGGGCCACAGCTCTGCACAGTTATCTCCAACTAGCTCCAACTCACACCTGCTTGTAAGTTTCTAGTAATCCTGAAGACCTTGATTAGGTGGATCAGGTGTGTTTGATTAGGGTTGGAACAAAGCTATGCAGAGCTGTGTGCATGTCGCTTTGATTTCATGTCGTATTTTTATTGGCTGGTCAGTAGACATGGGTCGTAGAAGCAAACACACTGTGCGTTCATCATGCTGAATTTCTGACACTGTCAGAAAACTATCGTAGGCTATCTTTGGTCGCAAGACAGGGAAAACGGCTGTCTTTGAACCTCTTTACGATATAGGACCACCGATTAAGAGCCACGATCACAGAAATAGCCACAATTGTTTCACGATGGCAATCTTTCATCTGTGACAGCCAAAAATCGTGCAGTGTGTCCCGGGCAATTTTCACTATTTGTTTCTTCTTGAGAGTGTAGGTGTCTCAAGTATCAAATTTTATTAACAACAAACATTTTTATATTCATCCTGCATTTTTGATACTTTATATTATGATTTTTTCGTTTTACCCTCATCCCTGATACAGATGTTCAATCTTATCAATAATCTGTATAATTTCCAATAACACTGGTCTACAGCCAAAACGAAGACTTCAGATGCAAAAGCCGTCTGAAATTTTCTTCTAAAATGAGCATTTTTATCAAGCTTGTATGTTTAGGTTCAGTAATTTCACTTTTAATAGGTCTTTTAATAGGTCATTTTCATTGCCATTAAAGTTAAATAACTGAACATAAACATATGAGCTTGATAAAAATGCTCATTTTAGAAGAAAATTTCACATGGCACTTAGAGGCTTTTGCATCTTAAGTCTTAAGTCTTCACAAGAGAACTAGTCTAAATACAGGTGTAAATGGGGTCTAAAAGGTTTTGAGCTGGTCCACTTTGGACCACTTCCAGAGGGAGTCCAAAATGCAGGATTGCGTTTGTGGTGTAGACACTTATGTGGTTGAATCCGTTCGAAAAGCCACAAAAGACTGTATACTCTCCGCCTACTGACCTAATGTGAAAATATTATGGGAAGCGCTCTAACCAGAAGGTATTTAAACTTTGTTGACTGAAGACCCAAATTTGGTTTGAAGAACAAAAATGTGCCAAGCACAATGTTCTCTCACCATTCCTGATTTCTAACACACACTCACAGAGTTCAGCGCAGTTTTGCGGCTATCAGAGCAGAAACAAAAGCTGCTGCTCTCCGTATTTTTTCCGTCATCTCCGGTCAGGTTCATGTGTAAATTGCGCAAGCTTATTTTGTCCATTAGATCAAAAGATCTAAAAAAAAAATAAAAAATACATTTACCCACCCATAGACCCTCCCCTCGAAGAAATCAGTACAGAAGTGGTTGAAAGTGGACAAAAGTCTCCCTCTTCTACTTGTGATCTGATCGACCAAAACGCATCTTAATAACAGGTGTAAACAGGGCCTGAAATATATATATATAGTAAACCTTTACTAATTCTGGTTCACAAAAATGATGCTTAAAATTATTGATTGGCTCTAGTTTTCAAAATATGTACAACCCTTGACTTGGGAATGGTGGAGGATAAGTGAGTAATAAAGGGAAGGGACCTCAAACCAGAAATGACTTAAATACATCTTTGAGTGGATCTATGAATAAATCTGGGTTTGGACAGCACTTGCTTTTTAGGCAAAACAATGAATGATGCAATCTGAAGCTGCACTGCAGATCAATACTTGGTTTTTTTTTGTTTGTTTTGTTTATTGCTAGTTGAGCAACTGCCATTAAAATTAATGGGACTTTTGACTCATTGGACTGACCACAAACCATTTTCTCAGTTATGGTTCAGTCAAACACAAAAAGCTTGCTGCTTTGAATTAAAAAAAATCATTATATGTTGTTATGGAAAAGCTGCATTGAGCTGCATGGTACCTGAAAGTTGTCAGCATTATTTGCTTAATTTTCAGGTCAAAGGCCTCACCAAGTATACCTACTCGAACCCCATAGATGTTCTGTTGTTAATCCCCACAAGCAGAGGCTCATCATTGTAATCCAGTGAATGATGTAGACTTGTCAGTGGCCTCGGCCGAGTTTTCCAGAGCTCAGATCCACTGAAAGACAAAACTGAGATCTGGGCTCTGTCTGTTCCCCCCCAGCCACAGATTCAACAGACTACACAAAGCTTGTGTGCTGACCAGCCCACAGTGTAGAAACTTATTATAAGCCTCTCTGCATGGCTGCATGTGTCCAAAAGAGCGGTCGGGGAAATAGATGCTGTGCACCATCGAAGAGAGAGTGTGCTTCACATTAAAGTCAGACCTATGAGTTACCCTCCACGCTTCGTAACAGCACTTTTGGGGACTTTGGAGCGAAAGCTGCTTCATGATTGCCATCTCTATAATATCACTTATAGGTTTGGAGCCAGGGGAGGCGTATTTTTAAATGGCTCTTTCCTCTCCCAAACGAGCGTGCGATTGTTTGAAAGTCTGGCTAAAATGCATCTGAGAGTTTTCAACCTTAGCTGGGAGCAGTTTAAACCTACGCTAAGAGCACATTAAGAGCACACTTTTTTATGTATCCGTTTAAAGCCTATGTAGAAGCATTGAAGTTCTCCCTCTTGTATGTGTTTTTTCATTTATGATTAATTGCAACACTGTTATTCCTTTGATAACTGCGCATCCTGCGTTTGTGATGTGTGCTTGGGCTGGAAGCATTCAGTACAGATACGGTTCAAGGCTCTGAGGCTTCTGTCCCAGATGTGACAGTCGCATTGCCCCTGACACGGCCTTGAGGCTCATTCTCCAGGGTCATTACTCATTTCACACTCACACACTCACACACAAATACAAAGAAACACCCACATTCGTACGCAGTGACACCATCATGACAACCCCGGATCCATGCTAATTATCCATAAGGAACAGGAGTCCTGCATACTTAAATCAGCTGGGGAGAAGTCTACCAAAGTTTGTTTGACACCTCATCATAAATCAGGGGAACTAGGCCAGATTATGTCCCTCGGCCTGCTTCTAAACCAAGTGAGGTTGCATTTTAGTAAAGAGAGACGTATTGTCTGGTAACACAGGAGCTTTGAATATTAATCTCACTTGGTTTGGTCTGTATCCGTTCGCAGACATTTTACGCTGTGAGACTTACTGTAGGTGCAATTTCTGTCCGGCTTTGAAAGAACTTGTTTCAGAAAATGTTTCATTGGGATATATTTCTGGCTCATTTAATGCTCATCAAATTAATTTGTTATTTTGTTAGACTTTACAGTATGTGTGCTTCAGTCCTTAATCTAATAATACTGCTATGTGACTCTGTCACAAACAGAAAAACATGATGTGTAGACTATGTTTCATAATGATGTGTCTAGTTACTGAGCTGTGAATCACTCTATTCTCAAATCAGAATATCATAACGTTCTGCCATATATATAGAGAGAGCACAAGCTCATTTGGAGCAATAGGTGTTGGGTGTTTGGTGAGTAATTATGTCCTATGGGGAGCTGTGTTTCAATGAAAGAGAATTTGAAATGAAGAAGACAGAAACATCGGAGCCAGTAGGTCTTGTTATCAGACATCAAAATTGGAATAAATAAATGAAAGGGTAGAATAATTTATTGTATTTAAAAAAATATATATATAAATCAATTACAAGCAAGCGTTTTATTCATAGTATGCGATTTTCATGGAGACGCTACAGTAGGTGTACAGTACAGGACAGGAGTGTGGGCGTATTCTGTGGGCCATCTCATGTTTCATTAATTCAGAACTGCAGTGAGACAGATCACTCACATGGGAGCATTATTAATAATAGATATTCACAATGTTTCGAAAACAATGAGAGAAAGGCATTCAAACACCCTATAAATAATTCAAGGTACTTTCTATAAGGAAATTCTTTTCCATGCCATGAGAAAGAGAAACTGTGTGAGTGTGTGATTGTGTGCATTAAGCAATCCTTGGCAATTAAGGTGACAAACATTAGCCTGAGGTCAACCTTTGAGCAACATATTGCTGTAACACCTCAGGCAACACGTGTAAATATTTTATACCCATGGTAAAGTATATTAGTGAGCGTTTTCTCCTGCAGTAGGGACATATGTTACTCTATATATTTTGGTGTCTGGTTTACTTCTAATTTCATTGTATTTCTATTTATTTCTTTTGTTTGTTAGTTTATGTATCTATGACTGATAACCTGTGTATAATATCTGAGCCAGAGATCGTGATTATGATCTGATCTCGCCAGTAGCTAGAAACTGTCTACACTGGACGCAACAAATCAACTGCTGCAAATCCATTTGTCCTTGTCAGAAGTATCGCGTCATTTGGAGTACATCATAAATAGAAAGAGGCATCAGTTTACTCTTGGAGATTTGTTGTGTTGTGCCACATCTAGTGTGGACAGCATCACTGATTATAATGGGTCCTATTGTCTTTTGTCACTTCGTGCCTCTCACATCCGATGCAGACATGGAAGTCCCTATGATATCCCGGTCTTCTGAAATGACTCCTTTTTTGCTCGTTTTATCTGCCAAGCAAAAATCTTAAGTCTGATTGCTTAAAAATAATAACAGTTTGATGTTTCATTAAATTTACTTAAAGCCGCTGTGATAGGCAGAAGTTTATGAGGGCACATGAATTTTTAAATGATATGGATGGATCAATCATTTCTAATAAATACTGCAACATTCCATAATTAAATAATTGTAAGGGTCAAATCAAGGAAAAACTGTACATTTTTACTGTCCCATCAGCACTCAAAGTCCTCTGAAGGGTTTGAAGAGAGTGTAGATTGTATGTTGTTTGACTGTTTGTGTGAATGACAAAGGAAATAATCCAGTGATGCTCATTATTTCTCCTCTGCTTTCTATCTCCTCTCGTCCTGTCCTCTCTGGCTGCAGCTATTCAACCCTCGTCTTCCTGATTACCTGCTACCTGCTTGAATGGCCCGTCTCCCCCTCCCAACGCAGCAGCCGGTCTGTCGACGACAGTGAGACATCACTGCTCCTGGAATGGGTGCTGACACCATGCCAGAGAGAGACTGGAGCATTCCTGACAGTATGTTGTCCACTACCCAAACCTCGCTCGGGCGCTTTAGCCATACAGCTGACAATGCATGCCCACAAGTTTTAATGGCCATTTTCTCTTGATGTCAGGTAACACGTTCCCTACGTGCTGTGCACATATGCATCTGGTTCTGTGTGTATTTGTGTGTATATCTCCACATTCCAGCCATGTCTTGTGGGTATGTGCTTGTCTAATGTTTGTGCTAGAGGGTAAAATTGCAAGCCTATTGAACGCTGCTAACACCCACCTGCCTCACTGTGCATATAACACACAGACACAATCAGCCATTTGTCTGACTGGTTATCAACCACCACCAGCAGTCTGCCCCACGGCGTTATATTAGTCCCCGCGTGCGCAGTCCAGGGATCCAGTGTGTGACAAGCTCTCCATTTGAATGCAGAGGCAGAGTGCCTGATTCAAAGCCGCTGTTCCCAACCAAGTGCCACCTTGGACTGAAACACAGACAAGTGAAAGCAAGATAACGTCACATGCTTCACTGACAACACAGGTCAGTGTCAGAGGCCAGGTCTGTTGTCCTGACATTTACTCTAAGCCTCCCAAAATAGAGCTGCATTGCCCAGAGAGGGTGTTAAGCTTATTATATGATTAAAAAAAATATGTATCATTTGGTCTGGCTAATATTTAATCCTTTACAGGTGCACTATTAACAGAAAAGTTATATAAATAAAACATTTTTGAGAAAAATGATTAAAATGACACTGACATGAGATCATATCAGTCTGCTAGAAAACTGTTTCATTTAAAAAAATAAGAAGAATTTTGATTTATTTTACATGGAGTTGGTCGACTCACCATGTTGAGGTCACATGACTAGCCGTTTCACTGATACAATTGATTACTACGAATAGAAATCACAACAACAACAACAACAACAACAATAATACAGTCACTTTATATCCCCTAAGTTTCCAAAATTTAATGTAAATGTCCACAATATATAAGATTTTTTCATTAAAATATCCCAAAACAACTAGCACAATGTTATATATTTGTGTATAACTTGTGTACTTGCATTATCCTAAATGTTTCCAACAATGTTTAAATCCAGAGAAATTCACAATTTTAACCAGTGTAACATCCCTTCTCACTGTGTCGACTGTCAGTGCAGGTGGTCTGATGGAGAGAATTTTGGGCATACTCGGCCCATGGAAGATATCTGTTCCAGTTGTGCTGGTGGCTGTGGCAGTATGACCTCAGGTAGCAACCAATCTCTTGAATCTTACATTCTGTCTGCCCCGTGGACTGTGGGTGATGATAGGCACTGGGGAAAAAAAGCTCTCCACAAATTGGGGTCCTCGGTCTGAGACAATGTCTACACTGTAAAAAATGACCGTGATTTTAACAGTAAAAGACTGTAAAAATGCTGCAGTGAAAAACTGTTAATTGGTTTACAGAAAGTTTTGAATAACTGTAGTAGATCTAACAGTACATTTAATGTAATTTTACGGTAAAATACTGTTAAATTCACAGTTTTTGGAAGTGAAAAATAACAATTCATTGTAAAATTTACAGTGAAAAACCGTAAATTGACATTCCCACAATTCCCTGCGTGACACTTCACATTTGATATATTTTCATTTAAATAACTCTATTTTCTCAATAAGTTATGTACATTAGGGTTTTATGTTACATCTAATGTTGTTAAATTAATGTTTATTGCATTTTTAAAATTTCATGCATGTTACCATGATGGTGTTTAGTGTGTGTGAGAATGACACTGTGTGCACCTTCTATATGTTAGTGTTGTCCTTCTCAGCTTGAGGAAAATCTGCTTGTGATGAACTTGATTCATCATGTGACTCTCATCACCACTGTGTTTGGTGACTGTCAGTGTATTATAAAGGTACAAAACATATATTAGTACTTCATTAGGTTGATAAATTAACATTATATCAGTTAATGAAATATGTTATTTTACTGTAAATTTAACAGATTTTTTCTACGTTGCTACTGTATTTTTTACACTAAAGTTCTGGCAACCACAGCTGCCATTTTTTTACCGTAAATTTTACTGGGATATTTTTACAGTGTACATTTGGAAATAAAGCCTCTTCAGTTACCATAGCCGAGGAAAGACCCTTGATGGGGATTAAGCGACAAGCCTTTGAGAATCGATCTACAGCTACGTGTATACAGGTAAAGGAATCTGATAGAGGGGATCGGTGACAAAATCAATTTTGAGATAGGACCAGGGTCTACATGGTATGGACAAGGGCAGAAGATTTCCCTCAGGTACGTGTCATGTTGATTTAGAGATGGCACAGGTGGCCTTTGACATACCGGTTGATGTCCTGGGTCACACTGGGCCACCAAAAGCGGTTACGGAGAAGCGAGAGGGTTTGCTGGGTGCCTGGATCCCTCAGAGATGTGAACTGAATCCATGAGGGACAGACACAGGACGGATGGTACATATGTGAGTCCCTTAGGACCTCCCAGCACAGAGGGCTAAATTTGGGTGGCTAAAGACCATTGGATGGGACTTAAGATGATGGCTGGAGGGAGTATGGGTTCTGGGTGACTTGGAGATGTTTCTGGAGAGTAGATGTGAGAAAGAGCATCAGCTTTCTGGTTCTTGTATCCAGGTTGATAGGTGACTGTGAAAACAAACTGGGTGAAGATAAAGGCCCAGCAGGCCTGACAGGGATTGAGTCAGCGAGTTTCACGAAGGTACTCGAGGTTGTGATGGTCAGTTATCACTTCAAATGGATGTTTTGCTCCTTCCAGCCAATGTCTCCATTCTTTCAGAGCCAACTTAATTGCCAAGAGCTTGCAATTACCAATATCGTAATTCTGCTCCACCGGGGAAAGTTTCTTGGAGAAGGCACATGGATGGAGTCTGGGTGGTTCACCCTGCCGCTGATATAGTACTGCTCCTACTCTGTTGGTGGAAGCGTCAACTTCCACAGTGAATGATAGGTCGGGGTTCGGATGGGCGAGGACTGGAGCGGTACAGAAGGCTTCCTTAAGCTGGTGGAAAGCTTCAGTGACAAATGGATTCTGTGGCAGATGATTCCCAGGGCAGAGACTTGGGCCGGTGACAGAGTAAGAAGGTTAATGGTGTGGCTGTGTTACGGAAGTTGGCAATGAATCTTCTATAGAAGATGGCAAAGCCGAGAAAGCACTGGAGTTCCTTGATCGAGGAGGGTTGTGGCCAATTCTTGACAGCTTGGACCTTCTTCTGGTCCATCTGGATGCCTAATTCGTCAATGATGTACCCTAAGAAGTGAATGGGGGCAAGATGGAACTCACATTTCTCCAAGTTCAGATATATCTGATGTTCTCTGAGCATTTGCAGTACCTGCGTAACGTGGTGGTGATGTTCGGCCAGGTTCCGATGGTAGATGAGGATGTCATCGATGTAGATGATGACAAAACAATGGAGGATATCCCGGAACACCTCATTCATGAATCCCTGGATTACGGAAGGTGAGTTGGCTAGCCCATACGGCATAACAAGATATTTGAAGTGGCCTGATTGTGTTACAAAGGCGGTCTTCCATTCAACACACTTCCGAATCCAGATGAGGTTATAGGCTCTATGCAGGTCCAGCATGGTGAACACATGTGCTGCCTTAAGCTATTCCAAGGCTGCCAAGACCAGGGGAAGAAGATAACAGAATTTGATGGTTTGTTCATTCAGGGCACGATAATCGATGCAGGGCCTCAAGTCTCCATCCTTCTTTGTCACAAAGAAAAAGCTGGAAGCACCAAATGGATGGATGGTAAATGGATGGATGAATGTTTGATGGAGAGCCTCTTTGACGTGGGAAATGTGATTTCAGCAAGTGCAATGTAGTTGTTCCAGGACCAACAAAGAAGTTGATCCAGGAACAACATTCCAATCAGCCAATCAGATTTGAGGGATACATTTACAGAGTTAAGGCTTACAGCCAGAGTTAGGTGCTTCTACATCAATGTCATTTACCCATCATTTCCATCTGATTTTAGGGATAAGTTAAGGGTAGGGTTAGGTTTAGAGGTAGGGACATGGTTAGGAATACATTTTCGGACAGGATTTTTCAGTTTATCAAATGTATCATGGTGTCCAGAATAATATAAAGCAGCACAACTGCTTTCAACATTGATAATAATATGAAATGTTTCTTGAGCACCAGATCAGCATTTAGAATGATTTCTGAAGGATCATGTGACACTGAAGACTGGAATAATGACCTGCAGCATAAATGCGACAAGTGAGGTTGCCAACATATAGCAAAAATCATTGAGATTCATTTTATTTCTGTCCATTAAATGTCAGTTTTTGGATGTCTGTACTATGAGATGGTAAGAATAAAAAGGAGAAACAAATAAATAGGGAAGGGTCGTTTAAGCCTATCTATGGGCCTATTAGAGATTAAAAAGGCTTTGAAATGTACAGTATTGTGCTATATTACTAGATGTTTACAGGATTTTACAGTCTAATATGTGATTTTGAGCTTAGTCATCCATTTTGAGATTGGGTTTTTACCCAGGCCATTATGCTTTTAGCAGTACCTAATGAAGTGGAATGCTGAATCATTATGCAGAGGCGTGATTTGATCAGAGGCCTGAATAAGGGATATTTTTGAGGGGGCGTCTGTACTGTAGATCCTTACATCTTCTGGAAAGGGTATAAAAACAATAAATAACTTATTGATTTTTTTTTTCTGTGGTAAAGCAAGAGGATTTTAACCAGCAAGAGACCATGAACATAATTGGACCCACAAGAAACATTCATCTTGATTACATTCAATTTGAACCAATAAGGATTGGGTAAGTACTGGTCATTCATCAAAGTCAGATTGGAGGGACTTAGTAAATGGGAACTAATCTTTTTCTACCTGTGTCATCAGAGAGGTGGGCAGCTGAAATATGTGGACTAGCAAGTACACAACAACACAACCCAGCAAAACAGTAATATTAGAAAGACAGAAAGAAAGACAGAAAGAAAGACAGAAAGAAAGAAAGAAAGAAAGAAAGAAAGAAAGAAAGAAAGAAAGAAAGAAAGAAAGAAAGAAAGAAAGAAAGAAAGAAAGAAAGAAAGAAAGAGAAAGGCAGGCATCTGACATATTTAGACAGCTGCAGGTCAGTGTCAGAGCCCAGTTTTGTTGTACATATTGAGCTTCCCAAAATAACTTAATTCCCCACACAGGTGCTATTATAAAAATATATCCTGAGCTGTGTTTGGCTAATTTTGTTCCAATGTAATGTTGTCACTCTAGTGATCCTGATTGTATTTGTGGCATAAATTTCACTCTGGTTTTGTTGGTTATGTATCCAACAGGTCACTCTTACATTTGAGCAAAGCTATAAATATAAATATGTATTTTTAATAATGTGGTGACATTAATAAACAGTGAGGAAATAAACTCATAGAAGTCTCACAAACCTAAGGTACACATCAAAGTCACTGGCGGTTTCTTGTTCATTTCAGACTAAACATAACTGGAAACTCACTCACATTGAAGGAGTCAGTTGTGACTTCCATGTCTAAGTGAATCTGATTCAAACCACTGCAAAGAGCGAGTTTGAGGCTGTTTCTTGAATATTTTTTTGACTGACTCATTAAAAAGAACGGATTCATAACAGTCCTTTGTTTGCGACTTCCCTGCTGTGAACTCTGTGAACATTATACTTTTTTTGTTTATTTGCAATAATTGCCCTGCAAATAGTACTTAGAGCATAGACATGAAACATGCATTCTTTCAGAAGTGAAAATGTCAACATTAAATGTTAGCTTGTATGGAAGCACATGTGCAGCAATATTCAATTCAAAATGTAACATGTAAAATGGCAATGCAATATGTAAAATGGCAATGCATTTCTATATTTTAATTTACATTTTCCATACTATATGAGCAATGTTTGGAGCAAAATGATCATTCAAATTCAATAATATAATTTACATTTGCTGTTTCCTACACTAGTTTTAAAATATTATTTAAACATATATTTTAACGCTTTATAAGTTGGAAAATTAAAAAGAAAATGTATTACAGAAATGATTATATATGTTTAAAATATTCAAGCAAAAATTGTAGCAAAATGACCATTTAAATGTCATTTTTTTAATTGCAATTTGCACTCACAGTTAAGACACTTGCGATTACATTTTCATTAAATGTATTACACTATTGATGTTGTTAAAGCTACCTCAGGACATTAAAGATACCAACACAACAACAAGTGACATTTCACAGGAAGTTTTCCAGCTGGTTTATATTATTGCGGAAGTTCTCAAGAACGCTCTGTGCATATGGTCCATTGGTACTAAAGGGCCCAATGTGTGCCAAGAAAATATCCTCACCACCATCACACCACCAGCACCTGTTCACATCAGACCAAAGTGCTTTCTAAGATGTGAAAGATGGGTTTAGACAGAGTTTATTTTTTGGGAACAAAATTATTAATATTACTATTATTATTATTATTACTATTATTAGGCTATAAATAACACTCATTAGCATCCATATTTATTACACATCATTTTATTAATAGGCCAACACCATCTCACAACCAATTTGTATGTATTTTACGAGGTGGCTAATTCGTATGAATTCATACGACCTCACTCATACGAATTCGAACGATTTGTCTAAACCCCAGTGATGGGTAGGTTTAGGGGCGGGGTTTGGCGAATTTGTCAACTTGTAAAATATGTACGATTTAGCAAAAAAAGTATGAATTCGTAAGAATTTGAGTGAGGTCGTATAAATTCGTTTGAATTAGCCACCTCGTAAAATGCATACGAATTGCCATGAGATAGGGTTGAATAGGCCTATAAATGATGCATAAACAATAATCAGAACGATAAAAAGAGAAAAACATAGAACCATACTGATAGAGCAAGCAATAATCCCAGACATCTGTCACGGTTCGCAGATGCATTGTTTCCTTCTTGTCGCGTGCTCTGTGTTATG
Source organism: Chanodichthys erythropterus (assembly GCF_024489055.1). Taxonomy (NCBI): domain Eukaryota; kingdom Metazoa; phylum Chordata; class Actinopteri; order Cypriniformes; family Xenocyprididae; genus Chanodichthys; species Chanodichthys erythropterus. Next base: position 11,338,147 of record NC_090238.1, on the reverse strand, counting down.
ACAGCAGTGGGTGTGTTTGTGTGCGAGTGTGTTTGTGGGTGTGCCCAGGCCACGTGGGTGATTAGTGGACCCAGCTGCCACTCATCACTCTCCCCACCTGCTGCTCATTTCCTCAGTCATTTAATACTCACCTCATTCATCTCTCCATTGTCAGATCGTTGTTTGGTGTCCTGTTCGTGGTTGTCTTGTCTGTCCCTGACCGGAGTCCCAGTTGTTCATCTTCTATCTGTGGATTACTGTCTTCGTGCCTTGTCTACTGTCTGGAACCTGGAATCATCTCACCGCCACTCTTCTGTCACCACGTCACGTCACCAGCCGACCATCTCAGTCCCTGCGCCACCTGTAGCCTGTCCATTTTCATTGACTGTGTTTATGTTACTGCTTGTTGTTGAATAAATGACGTCACTTGCATTTGCTTCCTGTAGTCAATCATGACAGAACGATCTGACCAAGGAGCGGAAGCAGCAAGCACTCAGCAGTCTTCACTGGAGGATTTCGTCAACAGCAGCATTCGTCGAATGGAGTCACAGGAGAGAAATCTTAACGAGACGGGAAGAGCCGTGCAGGCTCTCGTGGCGCAGGTATCCGAGCTCACCCAGCAAGTCCAGCTGCTTCGTGTTCCCGCTGCGCCGCCCACACCGGCCGTTTCCCCACCCACACCAGCGAGCGTCGCCGCTTCGGAGCCTCGTCTTCCAGTACCCGAAGCTTATTCAGGTGAATCAGGATTTTGTAGAGCTTTTCTGACACATTGTACCATGCACTTTGCTCTGCAGCCCCGCACTTTCAGCACCGAACTAAGCAGAGTGGCTTTCGTACTGAAACTTCTGACGGGGAAGGCATCGCTCTGGGGAACGGCGGTGTGGGAGAACCAAGACCCCTGCTGTACCTCGTTCCAGTCACTCTCCGCAGAAATGAAGAGAGTGTTCGACCGCTCAGTCGCGGGGAGAGAAGCCGCCAGACAGTTGGCGGAACTACGCCAAGGAGAGAAGTCGGTGTCTGATTATTCCATCGAATTTCGTACTTTGGCGGCAGAGTGTCACTGGAACGAGGAGGCGCAGTGGGACATGTTCCTGCATGGGTTGGCTGATCGTGTTCAAAGGGAGATCTACGCGCTGGACCTCCCCACCACGTTTAATGGTCTCGTTGACCTGGCGCTCCGGGTGGATGCTCGGCTGACCAGGGCCGAGCGGAGAAGTCCAGCCCACAGGAGTGAGGAAGTCCGGAGGTCCAGCGGCGGGGACACGATCAGTCCCATTCAAGATCATGAGCCCATGCAGGTAGGTCGAGCTCGGCTTTCCCGGGAGGAGCGGGAGAGGCGGAGGTCCCAAGGACTTTGTTTATATTGTGGCAAGGCGGGACATTTCGTTTACAACTGCCCGTTAAAAGGGGCAAGCCCGGCAGTAAGTTTGAGGCTACTGTCGGGTGGGATCTCCGCTGGAAAGTCCTCAACCACATCCACCCTCCTCCCGGTGAGATTGGGATGGTCACATCACCTTCACAACTGCAACGCACTTCTGGATTCCGGGGCAGAAGGTAACTTCATGGACCAATCTTTCGCCACCAAGTTCCACATCCCTTTCAGACCACTCACCGACAGAATCGCTGTTCACGCACTCAATGGACAGAGTCTTCCCACCATTTCTCACATTACTGAAGATATCACCCTGATCACCGCTGGCAACCATTCTGAACGGATTAAATTTTTTAATTTTGATTCCCCTCACACCCCCGTCGTCCTTGGTCATCCTTGGTTCACCAGACACAACCCCCGGGTAGACTGGGTCCAGAACTGCATCGTGGCCTGGAGTGAGGAGTGTCATAAGTCTTGTCTTGTCTCTGCTTGTTCGTCTGTTTCTGTTTCTGTCTTACAGGAGGAAGCAGTGGATCTGTCTACCGTGCCCGCTGAGTACCAGGACCTGAAGGAGGTGTTCAGTAAGTCCAGGGCTGCTTCTCTTCCTCCGCATCGTCCCTACGACTGTGCCATAGATCTAGTACCAGGGAAGTCTCCGCCTAAAGGCAAGTTATATTCACTTTCGGTTCCCGAAAGAGAGGCTATGGAGAAATATATTTCTGATTCACTAGCAGCCGGGTTCATTCGCCATTCCTCTTCTCCAGCGGGGGCGGGGTTCTTTTTTGTGGGGAAGAAGGATGGTTCCCTGCGACCTTGCATTGATTACCGGGGGTTGAACAACATTACGGTAAAGAATACCTATCCTTTGCCGTTAATGTCTTCAGCCTTCGAGAGGTTGCAGGGAGCATCCGTCTTCACGAAATTGGATTTAAGAAATGCTTATCATTTGGTCCGCATCAGGGAGGGTGATGAATGGAAGACCGCCTTTAACACCCCTAGGGGGCACTTTGAATATTTGGTCATGCCGTTCGGGCTTTCCAACTCCCCAGCGGTCTTCCAGGCACTCGTCAATGACGTGCTGAGAGATATGGTCGATCAGTTCTTATATGTCTACCTGTACGACATATTGATTTTTTCCTCATCTCTCCAGGAACACGTACAGCACGTTCGACGAGTGCTTCAGAGGTTGCTAGTGAATGGGCTTTTTGTCAAGGCGGAGAAATGCGTTTTTCATGCACAGTCTGTTCCTTTCCTAGGATACATCGTGTCGACTGAGGGAGTACGCATGGACCCTGAGAAGGTTAAGGCTGTGGTAGATTGGCCAAATCCAGATTCCCGTAAGGCCCTACAGAGGTTTCTGGGGTTCGCCAATTTTTACCGACGTTTCATTCACAACTTCAGCCAACTAGCCTCACCTCTGATCGCCTTGACCTCCCCCAAGACTACGTTCAGGTGGTCAGACGCAGCGGAAGCTGCGTTTGCCAAACTCGCTTTGTTTCAGCCCCTATTCTCGTTGCCCCTGATCCATCACGGCAGTTTGTGGTGGAGGTCGACGCATCAGAGGTGGGGGTAGGTGCAGTGTTGTCCCAGCGTTCTTCCGCAGACGATAAGATGCATCCGTGCGCGTTTTTTTCACATCGCTTATCTCCCGCCGAAGGTAACTACGACATTGGTAATCGGGAGTTGCTGGCAGTCAAGTTAGCGTTGGAGGAATGGCGCCACTGGTTAGAGGGCTCTAGGGTACCCTTTATCGTCTGGACCGATCATAAGAACCTAGAATACATCAGAACTGCCAAAAGATTGAACTCCAGGCAGGCTCGGTGGGCACTTTTTTTCGGACGTTTTGATTTTACTCTCTCGTACCGCCCGGGTTCCAAAAACATCAAACCCGACTCTTTGTCTCGTATTTTTGACCGTTCCGAACGCCCGTCTACTCCCGAGTGCATTTTTCCCGAGAGATTAGTTATCTCCACACTCACATGGGAGGTCGAATCGAGAGTCAAGTCGGCTCTAGAAGGGGTAACGCCTCCGCCCGAGTGCCCACCAAACCGATTATTTGTGCCGGAGGGATTACGGTCCATGGTCATTCAGTGGGGTCATTGTTCCAACGTGGCATGTCATCCAGGAGTCAGTCGAACTAAGTTTTTGGTTAAGCAACGATTCTGGTGGCCTCTCATGGCTCGTGACGTTTGCAATTTTGTCTTGGCTTGCTCAGTCTGCGCCGTTGGTAAGACTTCCAATCGTGCCCCAGATGGGTTACTTCAACCGCTGTCAGTCCCTTCGAGACCCTGGTCCCATATCTCGCTAGATTTTGTGACTGCCCTCCCACCCTCCCAAGGGAACACGGTTGTTTTAACCGTAGTGGACCGGTTCTCGAAGGCGGCTCATTTTATTCCCTTGCCCAAATTACCCTCAGCCAAGGAGACAGCGGTTACGGTCATTGATCACGTCTTTCGGATTCATGGCCTCCCGGTAGACGTGGTCTCTGACAGGGGTCCCCAATTCGTTTCCAAATTTTGGCAGGAATTCTGTAGATTGCTGGGGGCGACTGTTAGTCTGTCATCTGGGTTTCACCCCCAGAGCAATGGTCAGACTGAGAGAGCCAATCAGGATTTGGAGCGAACGTTGCGATGTATGGTCTCCAAGAATCCTTCCTCTTGGAGTCAGCAACTCTCAATGGTGGAGTACGCACACAACACTTTACCAGTGTCGTCCACGGGCCTATCTCCGTTTGAATGCAGTGTAGGTTACCAGCCACCTATTTTTCCCAGTCTGGAATCCGAGGTCGCGGTCCCCTCTGCCCACGCCTTTGTCCAGAGGTGCCACCGAACTTGGACGAGAGCCCGAGAGACTCTCCTCCAAGTGAGGGAACGCACCAAGGCCAAGGCCGATCGCCACCGGTCAAGGCCTCCGGTTTACGTCGTCGGTCAAAAAGTGTGGCTTTCTACCAAGGACATTCCTCTCCGATCCGTTTCTAAGAAGCTTGCTCCTAAATTTATTGGCCCGTTCACTGTCACCAAGATCATTAGTCCGGTGGCAGTCCGCCTTAAACTTCCTCCAGTGTACAGGAGGATTCATTCCGTCTTCCATGTCTCCAAGATTAAACCTGTTTTTCATTCTGAGATTAATCCGCCAGCCCCGGTTCCCCCACCGCCGCGTCTCATAGATGGGGAACCATCTTATTCGGTAAATCGTATTCTGGACTCTAGGCGGAGGGGACGCGGATTTCAGTACTTGGTGGACTGGGAAGGTTACGGTCCGGAGGAGAGGAGTTGGGTTCCTGCCAGGGACATTCTGGATCACACCCTTATCGATGATTACAATCGACAGGTAAGGGAGTCGGGGAATGCCAGGAGGCATTCCTAGGAGGAGGGGTACTGTCACGGTTCGCAGATGCATTGTTTCCTTCTTGTCGCGTGCTCTGTGTTATGACAGCAGTGGGTGTGTTTGTGTTTGTGTGCGAGTGTGTTTGTGGGTGTGCCCAGGCCACGTGGGTGATTAGTGGACCCAGCTGCCACTCATCACTCTCCCCATCTGCTGCTCATTTCCTCAGTCATTTAATACTCACCTCATTCATCTCTCCATTGTCAGATCGTTGTTTGGTGTCCTGTTCGTGGTTGTCTTGTCTGTTCCTGACCGGAGTCCCAGTTGTTCGTCTTCTATCTGTGGATTACTGTCTTCGTGCCTTGTCTACTGTCTGGAACCTGGAATCATCTCACCGCCACTCTTCTGTCACCACGTCACGTCACCAGCCGACCATCTCAGTCCCTGCGCCACCTGTAGCCTGTCCGTTTTCATTGACTGTGTTTATGTTACTGCTTGTTGTTGAATAAACGACGTCACTTGCATTTGCTTCCTGTAGTCAATCATGACAACATCATGTCAAAGATTATTTCTATGAGTAAGTAACCTGTTGTAAAGCACCAATCATTCGACGCGTCTGTTTCAGCACTGTTACAGACAGGCAAGCGCTCTCACCTCACCATAAGGTGCAAGATCACCAGGCATTCTCTACGAGTTGTCCTAACCATAAATATCTATGCTTCTAATAACGTACTTGTTCTATGACTGACGGACGCGCATAATCACTGATATTTCTCCGTTCTTGCTCAGCTTCATCTGCCAATTTATGCCTCGCTCTTCTTAGCTCTGCTGCCGCCATGTTTGCAGTGATCGACAGGGCGGGGCGGAGACGTAATTGGCTCAGAATGCATTTTCAAATCCACCTTGAATTTTGCTACATTAATTTTAATGAAAATACAATCGCACGTGTCTTAAAGGGTTAGTTCACCCAAAAATGACAATGTCATTAATGACTCACCCTCATTTCATTCCAAACCTGTAAGACCTCCGTTCATCTTCGGAACACAGTTTAAGATATTTTAGATATTTGTCCCTCCATTGAAAATGTATGTGCGGTATACTGTCCATGTCCAGAAAGGTAATAAAAACATCATCAAAGTAGTCCATGTGACATCAGAGGGTCAGTTAGAATTTGTTGAAGCATCGAAAATACATTTTGGTCCAAAAATAACAAAAACTACGATTTTATTCAGCATTGTATTCTCTTCCGGGTCTGTTGTCAATCTGCGTTCACGACTCCGCTTCTTCTTCTTTCCTGTTTTACGGCGGTTGGCATCCAGCTTATTGGTGCATAACCGGTCCCTTCTGCCCTGGAGTGTGGTTCACGTCTCCGCAGTGACACTGCTGACGTAAGACGGCTGCTGACGTGTTATCCGGTGCGCCCGAGCTTCATTTACAGTCTAAGGGAGACGCACGTTGTATTCAAGCTATTCTACATTGTTTGTATTTTGGTATTGCTATATTTTTTAAAATGGTGCGTAAGTGTGCATGTCGTGGATGTCCTTATCGTCAAAAACAACCACGGCGACGTAAAAGTGCATTACCAAAGCCGACAGATGAAAGGATTCAATGGAATCAATTCAATGGAATAAAGTCAATGGAAAGGATTCCGGAAGAGAAGACAATGCTGAATAAAGTCGTAGTTTTTGTTATTTTTGGACCAAAATGTATTTTCGATGCTTCAACAAATTCTAACTAACCCACTGATGTCACATGGTCTACTTTGATGATTTTTTTATTACCTTTCTGGACATGGACAGTATATCGTATATATATTTTCAATGGAGGGACAGAAAGCTCTCGGACTAAATCTAAAATATCTTAAACTGTGTTCCGAAGATGAACGAAGGTCTTACGGGTTCGGAACGACATGAGGGTGAATCATTAATGACATAATTTTCATTTTTGGGTGAACTAACCCTTTAACTGTGAGTGCAAATTGCAATAAAAAAAACAAAAAAAAAAACCACATTTATTAAATGGTAATTATGCTACAATTTTTGCTTGAACATTTTAAACATATATAATCATTTCTGTAATACATTTTAATTTAATTTTGCAACTTATAAAGTGTTAAAATATATGTTTAAATTATATTTTAAAACTAGTGTAGGAAACAGCAAACGTAGTATTGAATTTGAATAATAATTTTGCTCCAAACATTGCACATATAGTATGGAAAATGTCAATTTAAATACAGAAATGCATTGCTATTTTACATATTGCATTGCCAATTTGCATATTACATTTTAAATTGAAAATTGCTACACATGTGCTTCCATAAGCTTGAAGTACCACTTTGCCCTTAAAAATTATAAGTTGGTTTGTTTTTATATCCAAGGGACCTTAAATAACAATAAAATCTCTATTGGAAATGTAAAGTTTTCTCCATTTTTTTTAGTTTCTTATGGATACAAATGCATTCTGTCATGTTCAGAAAATGGATTTGTCTCTTAATCTTGTTTACTTTTGGCTATAGAGGCGTGCTCCGTGAAGACTCTGGGAGGGATTTAAGACTTATTGAATAGTGGCATGAATCCCAAATAAACAATTAATAATAACAGATCAGGAGCAGAGCCAAGTTGAGAAGAATCTGCCAACTTAACTCCAAGTTAACTCTAGTAAGGAAGCAAAAAAAATTACTTTGTTGTTTGAGGAGAGATTAATGAGCCTTCATTTAGCAAATGCTCATTAGAGAGAAGGCAGTTCTGCCCCAGAAACTCATCCGACCAAATTTGCAAGACTCCATCAGAAGATATCAGACATTTGGCACGCTCTGCTTTTGCATTCACATGGTGTTCTGCGCTCGAATCCGCTTAAAGTCTGAACTATGACCAGTGTCAAGCATACTCTATTGTTTCTCACCAGCCAAGTGTATTCGGTCTATCTAAATCCCAGACTAGCTGCTGAGAGGAGACAGGCGATGTGCCCTTTCTATGATGAATTCTCTGCTTCAGTAGCTCTACCCTGAGCATATGTTGTGTCAGACTTCTTTTGAATTGATAAACAGCATTGTGTGCATGGACAACAATCTTTTAACCTGCAATGACTTTGCCCCCACGGATCTGGAATAAAAGATCCCCATAAACAATAGTTTGACTGTCAGTAAAGCTATGGGCATCTCACAGAACAGTTTGTCTCCATTATTGCCCCTTAATTACATTCAAACAGCAGTAAGAGCAAGCAAATGATTGCATTGATGAGAACTCTATTTGTCTCTTTTCAAGGCTGACAGCCCAGAAGGCATAATGCATTTATGTGCCTTTTTGTTTGCAAGTCATTTCACCGGCACTAGAGTACTCACATCCAAAGAGAGATAATCCAAAATCCCTTTTGTGAACAACCATATGTTCGTACATTCTCTGCTCTGGCGTCTGTAGATATCTCAACCTATTAAACATACATTGTAGTACATACTCAGTACTTCCAAGACAGCCACATCTTAAAACAGTGTAACCCCTGAAGGAGGAAATGCCTGCATGCGGGTCTGCTTCTTTTAAGCTGCTGAATCTATATCCACCCTCACACCCATATGAATCAACACAGGGAAAAGGCACATTAAAAAAGGTTGTGGAGCATCATTTTAACTTGTGCTGTGTGGTTTTCTATGGCAAGGAAACATCTTTAAATGGGGCCAAGCTAAAGCTCTCATAACACCCACAATGTTCTTATATTCTCTCATTCATTTTTGACGTGTTTTCTAAAATGCTCTCCATGCTTCTGGCACAGATGTAATAAGCAAACATTTTATCTGATGAGCCTGTCTGAATAATATTGTTAGCTGATCTGTTGCTGGTTGGAATTTGGCGTCTTGGATTGTTTCCTTTTTTCAACTTCTTTTGTCTTGAACATATTTTGGCTTCTGACAACATAAGCAAGCCGATGAGGATTGGAGCATCCAGCATGATCAGAGCTCTTTTGAAGTTACAAACGTCTACTTGTTTACTCATAGTGTCGCATCATTCGCATGTTTACTCTGTGCATTTCAACGGGCTGTAATTAAAGCAGAAACATCTGAAGTATGGGCTCTGATTTTACAGCTTTTTCCTGGCTCTGGTCTGGTAACCTTACTTTAAATGGTGCTCTACCATTTTATCGATGATCCCATGTCCAACAAATGATCATTAAAAATGACGCAGTAATGAGGACATCTGTGTGCCTATAAGCACCAAATAAGAGATGGAAGGAGGCTCTGAGTTTAATTAAATAATGAAATGTCTCTAGGCAAGACACTTTACCAAGTGATCACTCTTTTTTTATTTTCTGATTTCTTGATGATTAGCTGCAATTCAAGCCATGCTTCTGGTTAGACTGTCACATCTTGGCTAATCATAACAGCAGTTATTCTGTTATATGCCACAGTAGATTCTTCGTAATCTAAAATAAAAGATTTTGCAGTATGGGCTCCTGCAGCCCAAGGAAAAAAACTAAATGTGGTGTCTTCTTCTACATAAACTGTGCAGCATCTGTGTATATCAGCTAATATAAAATTAAATGTGCTGATTTTAGATATATTTATGGTGGCTAAGAGAGCTCAACATGCTGCAACTAAAGAAAACACATGCAAATAGCCATGCTGCAAATACTCACATGCAACCAAATAGAGAAACGAGCTGAAAATACTCACAACGCAACCAAATACAGTAACTTGATGCAAATACTCACAATGCAACCAAATACAGAAGGGTGCTGTAAATACTCACAATGCGACCACATACAAAAACGTGCTGCAAATTCTCACAACGCAACCAAATACAGAAACGTGCTGAAAATACTCACAACGCAACCAAAAAGGGAAACAAACTGCAAATACTCACAACGCAACCAAATACAGTAACTTGATGCAAATACTCACAATGCGACCAAATACAGAAGTGTGCTGTAAATATTCACAATGCGACCACATACAAAAACGTGCTGCAAATTCTCACAATGCAACCAAATACAGAAACATGCTGTAAATACTCACAACAGAACCAAATACAGAAACACACTGCAAATACTCACAATGCAACTAAATACAGAAACATGCTGCAAATACTCACAACGCAACCAAATACTGAAGTGCGCTGTAAATACTCACAACAGAACCAAATACAGAAACACACTGCAAATACTCACAATGCAACCAAATACAGAAACACACTGCAAATACTCACAATGCAACTAAATACAGAAACGTGCTGCAAATACTCACAATGCAACCAAATACAGAAACATGCTGCAAATACTCACAACACAACCAAATACAGAAACACACTGCAAATACTCACAATGCAACTAAATACAGAAACGTGCTGCAAATACTCGCAATGCAACCAAATACAGAAACATGCTGCAAATACTCACAACGCAACCAAATACTGAAGTGCGCTGTAAATACTCACAACAGAACCAAATACAGAAACACACTGCAAATATTCACATGCAAACAAATAGAGAAACGAGCTGAAAATACTCACAACACAACCAAATACAGAAACTTGCTGAAAATACTCACAACGCAACCAAATACAGTAACTTGATGCATATACTTACAATGCAACCAAATACAGAAGTGTGCTGTAAATATTCACAATGCGACCACATACAAAAACGTGCTGCAAATTCTCACAATGCAACCAAATACAGAAACATGCTGTAAATACTCACAATGCAACTAAATACAGAAACGTGCTGCAAATACTCACAATGCAACCAAATACAGAAACATGCTGCAAATACTCACAATGCAACCAAATACAGAAACACACTGCAAATACTCACAATGCAACTAAATACAGAAACGTGCTGCAAATACTCACAATGCAACCAAATACAGAAACATGCTGCAAATACTCACAACGCAACCAAATACTGAAGTGCGCTGTAAATACTCACAACAGAACAAATACAGAAACACACTGCAAATACTCACATGCAAACAAATAGAGAAACGAGCTGAAAATACTCACAACACAACTAAATACAGAAACTTGCTGAAAATACTCACAACGCAACCAAATACAGTAACTTGATGCAAATACTCACAATGCAACCAAATACAGAAGTGTGCTGTAAATACTCACAATGCGACCACATACAAAAACGTGCTGCAAATTCTCACAATGCAACCAAATACAGAAATGTGCTGTAAATACTCACAACACAACCAAATACTGAAATGTGCTGCAAATACTCACAACACAAAAAAATACAGAAACACACTGCAAATACTCACAATGCAACTAAATACAGAAACATGCTGCAAATACTCACAATGCAACTAAATACAGAAAAGTGATGCAAATACTCACAACGGAACCAAATACAGAAACACTCTGCAAATACTCACAATGCAACTAAATACAGTAACGTGCTGCAAATACTCACAATGGAACCAAATACAGAAACGTGCTGCAAATACTCACAACGGAACCAAATACAGAAACGTGCTGCAAATACTCACAACGCAACCAAATACAGAGATTTGCTGCAAATACTCACAACACAACCAAATACAGAAACACACTGCAAATACTCACAATGCAACTAAATACAGAAACATGCTGCAAATACTCACAATGCAACTAAATACAGAAAAGTGATGCAAATACTCACAACGGAACCAAATACAGAAACACTCTGCAAATACTCACAATGCAACTAAATACAGTAACGTGCTGCAAATACTCACAACGGAACCAAATACAGAAACGTGCTGCAAATACTCACAACGGAACCAAATACAGAAATGTGCTGCAAATACTCACAACACAACCAAATACAGAGATTTGCTGCAAATACTCACAACACAACCAAATACAGAAACACACTGCAAATACTCACAATGCAACTAAATACAGAAACATGCTGCAAATACTCACAATGCAACCAAATACTGAAGTGCGCTGTAAATACTCACAACAGAACCAAATACAGAAACACACTTCAAATACTCACATGCAAACAAATAGAGAAACGAGCTGAAAATACTCACAACACAACCAAATACAGAAACTTGCTGAAAATACTCACAACGCAACCAAATACAGTAACTTGATACAAATACTCACAATGCGACCAAATACAGAAGTGTGATGTAAATACTCACAATGCGATCACATACGAAAACGTACTGCAAATTCTCACAATGCAACCAAATACAGAAACATGCTGTAAATACTCACAACGCAACCAAATACAGAGATTTGCTGCAAATACTCACAACACAACCAAATACAGAAACACACTGCAAATACTCACAATGCAACTAAATACAGAAACATGCTGCAAATACTCACAATGCAACTAAATACAGAAAAGTGATGCAAATACTCACAACGGAACCAAATACAGAAACACTCTGCAAATACTCACAATGCAACTAAATACAGTAACGTGCTGCAAATACTCACAACGGAACCAAATACAGAAACGTGCTGCAAATACTCACAACGGAACCAAATACAGAAATGTGCTGCAAATACTCACAACACAACCAAATACAGAGATTTGCTGCAAATACTCACAACACAACCAAATATAGAAACACACTGCAAATACTCACAATGCAACTAAATACAGAAACATGCTGCAAATACTCACAATGCAACCAAATACTGAAGTGCGCTGTAAATACTCACAACAGAACCAAATACAGAAACACACTTCAAATACTCACATGCAAACAAATAGAGAAACGAGCTGAAAATACTCACAACACAACCAAATACAGAAACTTGCTGAAAATACTCACAACGCAACCAAATACAGTAACTTGATACAAATACTCACAATGCGACCAAATACAGAAGTGTGATGTAAATACTCACAATGCGATCACATACGAAAACGTACTGCAAATTCTCACAATGCAACCAAATACAGAAACATGCTGTAAATACTCACAACAGAACCAAATACAGAAACACACTGCAAATACTCACAATGCAACTAAATACAGAAACATGCTGCAAATACTCACAACGCGACTAAATACTGAAGTGCGATGTAAATACTCACAACAGAACCAAATACAGAAACTCACAATACAACCAAATACAGAAACACGCTGCAAATACTCACAGCACAACCAAATACAGAAACACGCTGCAAATACTCACAGCACAACCAAATACAAAAGTGTGCTGTAAATACTCACAACACAAGCAAATACAGAAACTTGCTGCACACACTCACAACCAAATACAGAAACATCAGAAATATGTCCTCTGATTTTACAGCTTTTTCCTGGCTCTGGTCTGGTAACTTTGCTTTAAATGGTGCTCTACCCTTTTATCGATGATCTCATGTCCAACAAATGATCATTAAAAATGGTGCAGTAATGAGTATATCTGTGTGCCTAAAAGCACCAAAGGAGAGATGGAAGGAGGCTCTGAGTTTAATTAAATAATTAAATTATTGTCTAATTAGTGTCTCTAGGCAAGACACTTTACCAAGTAATCACTCTTTTTTTATTTTCTGATTTCTTGATGATTAGCTGCAATTCAAGCCATGCTTCTGGTTAGACTGTCACATCTTGGCTAATCATAACAGCAGTTATTCTGTTATATGCCACAGTAGATTCTTCGTAATCTAAAATAAAAGATTTTGCAGTATGGGCTCCTGCAGCCCAAGGAAAAAAACTAAATGTGGTGTCTTCTTCTACATAAACTGTGCAGCATCTGTGTATATCAGCTAATATAAAAATTAAATGTGCTGATTTTAGATATATTTACGGTGGCTAAGAGAGCTCAACACGCTGCAACTAAAGAAAACACATGCAAATAAACATGCTGCAAATACTCACATGCAACCAAATAGAAAAACGGGTTGAAAATACTCACAACGCAACCAAATACAGAAGTGCGCTGTAAATACTCACAATGCAACCACATACAGAAACATGCTGCAAATTCTCACAACGGAAGCAAATACAGCTGTAAAACTGTAACATGTCATTATAAAATTTGTGTCCTGATATGTCACAAAACACACACACACACACATATATATATAAATATATGTGTGTGTGTGTGTGTGTGTGTAATGCGATTAATTAATAAATAAATTAATACAAATATTGCTATTATTAGACCATTGATTGATTTAATTGAATTGTTGTGAAGAAAAGTGAGTGAATCTTAAACTGAATCAAGCCCCTACGTCACGTAGTTTTCTTCACTTGATTTACATTTGACATGTTCTACTATCAGCATGAACCCTATATGAATCTATGCTTTGAATGCTTTGCCCAGCATCCTGATTGTTGCCCAACATCCTCCTCTGTCAATGTCCCATTACGTTTGCGCGTCTCGTGGGCATTTCCTTCACATGTCACTGCATTTCCACACTAACTCATTAGCTAGCCGGCTACTTGTTAGTGATCTTGCCTCCTCTCCATGCTATGAAAGGCAGGCCACTAATTGAAAGTGTGTTGTGTGGGAAATGAGCACTGCGCGCTGTGCCGCAACTCTGTGACAGGGCTAAACAAGAGTGGCTCCCCCATCCTACCCGGAGACAGCACCAATTAAAAGTGAATGAAAGTGGAATGTGAAGAAAGCTTCAATCAGAGAGACGGAGCACTGCTGTGTCATGCTAACGTTCCTGAATGTGGGGGTGGGAAGTACATGCTAGTTGTTTGTTAGCTTGTTGGGTTGTCTGTATATCTTTTTGCCCTTGGGCAGACTTCAGTATTGCAATGAACATAAGTTCACAGCAAATGTACAACAGAAAGTATGAATGAACCACTATACCTCTGTGATGACCTTAGTGGGTACTGAGATAAACAGGTTTAGACACAGTAACAGAACAACTCCACAGTGCCACCTAGTGTGAAGAGAAAACCCAAAATTCACAGTGCTCTATCTTCTCTGTAGTTAGTTAACCCCAATGATTTATTTCACGCATGCTACTGAAAAAGGTTCAGAGTTATAATCAAACAAGCAGACCACCATTTTTAGATGTGATTTCATTTGTATACACATTATTTTCTTTCTTTTTTTTTTTTGTTTTTTTTTGTTTTATAGAAAATTTACAGATTATGATAAAATAAAATAAAACAAAATCTTTAATGTGCTTACAATTGCAAAATTCAATAAAATAATTTTGGTAGCACTCTTGTATTGTGTGACCTTGGATTAATCACTTAATCAATGGTAATATTATTATCATTATATAATATATATACACAGCACTATTTTAACTTTGTTTATTTATACACATACTATCATCACTAAAACTAATAAAATAATAAATTAATGTTTATTTACTTAAAAGATGTCTATTAATGACTATATTTCTAAAAGTAATAGCTAAATATAAAATTCTGAATGGAAATTAAAAATTTTAAAAAATGCAATGAACATTTTCTGGTTTGTTTGTGAAAATGCCTTTTTTTTCTAAGCATTTAAATTTTTGTTTGATTGACAGTTTAAACTATACATTCCAGCTCTATGTTTGAAAGCTGTGCTAAGCAAGAGCCAAACAGATTACACATCATCATCAGCCACAACGGTTCTTAATTAGTGAGAAACCTATTATCCTTCAATGACAGCATCTTTAATTAGATCCAGTCTGTTTCGTAGAAACAACTGCCACCTGTATGGGACTGCACAACACAACAGCCTAGAGTCGCAGAGGTTTGCTACAGCTACTCTGAAGCCAATCAGCACTTCACAAACGCCACCAGATGTTTCAGCTTCCTGAGGCATAAATATTCTGGAGATTTAGTTCATTGTGCACTTGGCCTGTATGTTACCTAGCAACCCAACAACTCCATATCGTACCAGGCAGTGTCCACAACCTGATCTGTTTTCTTCTTATGGAGGCACATATGCAACACATCAGTGATGTAAAATGAGAAGAACCAGTCCAACAATTAACTTCTGTGTAAACATGACATTTATTGCCTACTCAGATAACACCACTTATATGAAGACCAGAGAGCCATTGCATAACTCTTGGTCTGCAGATACAGGGCATTGTGTATGTTTTATTCAATCACGTGTAACGAGCACGCAGGGAGATGTAGGTGGGGGTTCTTGCAACGCTCAAAATAATTGCTGTAATTACAAGCAGTGCAACATGACACAAGTTATGATCCCAGCTTAATACATAAGTGGTATTGTTTCAATACTATTAAAAGTAATTAGTGGCAATCTTACTCCATAAGAACCTCATTAAACCAGCAGTTCTGATAAACTTGTAACCTGCCGCAGATTCATTTTCACTGACTTTTCAATGCTGCCATCTTGTGGTCAAGCTCTACAATCACTATTAGACCATTTGTAATAGCCTAAATTAGAATTATTCAAACATACATTAATAATTAAGACATTAATAACAGGTCAAGTAAAAACATAATGCGTTTATAATACAGCGCAAATATTTAATTTAGCGCTATGCTCGTTTCTAATGTTTTTTTCTTCTTTACGAAAAACAAGCTATGGACTTCCCTGAGGTAGGATATGTAACGAACGTCAGATCAGGTGACATGGTCAAAACCTGGTTTATTGGCGTCTTTCTGCGATTTACAACAATTACTGGGCAATGACACGAGGTAGTACATTTCAGTTAGTTATACTGTATTTCTTATATCAAATAAATGTGTAATGTATGTTTTTCGTGCAATAACTAAAGAGGAAGAGATGATCGTTTCGCGCGGCCTCGTGGGTCATGTAGGCCAGAGATCATATCACATTTAAGAGCGTCGAAATGACATTTATTTTTTGAAATTCGTATTAAGAATGGCTTAATTTGAAAGCTGATATTAGCTTTATTAAACTTACGAAAACATTAAACAGTCGAAATTGCAATTGACTGCTCAAAATAGTCACAAATGTGATAGTCACAGAGGCCCATGAGTCATCACGAAACCGGTAAGATTTGTGTCCCTCCCTCTGACCTTTTTTTAGTGTATTTTATATATTGGGTCACCAAAATATATTTTATTATATTATATTATATTATACATGGCATACATTGTATCTTCATATTAGAAATTATTTAGTTTTTTCAGTTGACACCACCTATTTTGTCATGTCCCTCAAGGCCTTCTATTAAAGTGTACTTGGGATATGAGAAAAAAGTCTATTCATTTTGCCATTCCCATAAATATCCATCTGTGCTTTTTTGCTGGTAATGTTTTTTTTTCTAAGTAAATTCATGATTATTTATTAAAATCACATCATTTAGTTCCGTACCTCAGTAACCCCTCAACCCCATTACACAAATCATTCTCCCAATATAAAAATAATGAACTGATACTTATGTGACCTCATTAATAGGAAGTGACATCATAGAAGTCTTTGGAACAACATTGTGAGCAGACACAGGCAAGTTACCACTTTCTTTAATAAATATAACTAAATTATGTTGTGAAATTGTTTTTGTCAAGCCTAACGACTCAACCCCGTTACATCAATTAAAGATAGAAAACTATAACTTGTGAAAATTATCTTTGTTATTTCAACATTATTCATGATTTCTTAATATCATGCATGCATGCGCTCTCCAGTTATTCACTAGATTTAGAGCAGTGGCCAATTTTTATGCAAAAAAATCACAACCCTGTCACAGTCAACCCCGTCACACCTACATTTTTATTTTATTTATTTTTTGTTAAGTTTATGAAAAAGTAATTTAAAGTTAGATGAATTATTAGTTCAAATTCTGAAGTTAAGCCTTTGATAAAAAATGATAAGGTTGCTGTCACAAAAAGTGCCCATTTCAGGCTTTAGTGTAGCAAAAGTGTGAATGTAACTTTATAACTTTTATATTGGCAAGTACTGAATTAGTTTGAGGGACATCTGATTAATAAGAAAATTATGATTTTATCATAAATACATTTTAAAATATTATTCAGAGAGCTCCCATAGTGTCCAACTTAAAATAATGACCAATAATAATAGGGATTTGATGCCTGAGATGGGAAAATATGTTTTTCTGGAAGTTAAATATGTCATTAATGTTGTGGGGTGTTCAGAAAAGTGATACATTTTGGTAAAAAATCTAAAAATGTGTAAGTCCAAATCATACCGGTTTTGTGGAATGACTCCTATATGGATTTGATGGTGTATATGTATGGCTATAAGATATTATTCAATCACTTGTCATAGCTACTCACCGATAGATAGATAGATAGATAGCTAGATAGATAGATAGATAGATAGATAGATAGATAGATAGATAGATAGATAGATAGATAGATAGATAGATAGATAGATAGATAGATAGATAGATAGATAGATAGATAGATATTGTTTGGTGAGTGGCTATGACAAGTGATTGAATAAAATCTTAAAACTGTTTGTATTGCCTGCAGCCGCGGCCATTATTCAGGGAGAGTTAATAACTGTCGGTTGGGTGTAAAGACCATGGATTACTTTTAGTTTACTGAGTGCCTGTTGACAGAGTTTGCTTTAGGGTGTACCTGAACTCTGGGAAACAGACAGATTTGATTATGAATTCATTTGCATGTTTTCTAGGCCGACCCCTTCTTGCATTTCAGTGGAGAAAATACGGGGACCACAAGGGAATGCAGCATTTCTCTGTGTCAGTGGACTATGAAAACCACAGGGCTACTTGTTCCAAAATGGAGATCCCATCTAACATTAGGCTGGGCGACTGGGCAGTGTCCCATTCGAAATGAAGCGTATCGGCTGATGAATAAAGAAACAGGTCATGTTTATTTTGTATATCAAGTATAACTGCAAAAATAAATAAAACAGAAAATATAGGCCCCTTTTTACATCTGTTTTACATACAATTGAGCCTCAAGACTACAAAGTGAGTAATTCGGTGAAGATTCTTGGCCAACTGTTTTTGTTTCTTGCCACAGAGCTCATGAAGTATCTGATTTCTAATAGTTTTTTTTTTTTTTTTCCATCTCCCCTAGTCATTTGTATATGTGAGTTTTCATACTGAATATATATCACCACCCGCTCCGAAGCCCATTCGCCACACCTCCTCTCTCTGTTTATTTAAATACGTTTTTATGAGAGCTCAGTCCTTCTGTGTCTCCCAAAGACCGTGACCCTTTGACCTGCATCTGTGCATTGCACTGCCATTTTTAATATCCTGACTGCTGATCAGAGCTGAAGGCCGGCCTGCCCGTGTGACGTGTGCTGGTTCATGTCATAATTTATTACACGCTATTTTTCTTACACGGCCAAGTTTACTGCAGCTGCCAGAGTGGTAACTGGCAAAGCTTAAGAGTACTATCTAGAGGATTGTTTTGCATATATTACAGGGTTAAGTGCAAACCAATCTGGTTTATACAAACACAGCAATCCAAACAACGAATACATTGAAGCTGATGAGTACCACACCACTCGGGCTGTCTCCCTCGCTCGCAGATTGTTTGAGGCTGATTAGTTGTATAAAACACAGCGCTGACTTTGATTACATTACATATCGTTATGTGTGGACGATTCGTGCGCTGCAGATAGACGGAAAGAGTCCCGGGGAAATGCTTTGAGACACAAGGTCAATTCAACAATACGCATTTGATTGCATTTATCCTGGAAAAAACAGCGGTGTACACTATGAGTAACCTATATGCTTTTGCTTTTCGTTAGGTTCCTGTAATGAATATCCCGTATATGTGCAACAGAGCAGCTAGTGTCCATATTAACACCGGATAATGCAAGTTCTTACATGTCACATGTTTGGAATTTGTTATGGGTAAAGTAGTTCAGAGGGGTTCAAAATACAATCTCAAAAGTTGGAATGAAATTGTCTTGGCATTTTAAATGGAACACCTCCACATGTCACTGAAAATAATCTTCCATGCGCTCCTATATCCTCCTGTGGACAATGAAAGGGGAAGTATTTGTGGTTAAAGACCCGCTCGAAGTGAGAGCACCAGATAGCCTTTCGATGCAGAGCTCCACGGTCTGCGCTGATTTCCCACAAACCCGTCAGCTAAAGTTACAGATGCAAAAGACAGAATCCACCTTATATCATGTGTGTTTTCACTCAGATTCCACATTCGGTCGAAGTATCCGTTAATCCCACAAGCAGTACACTCTTATTACTGTTGCAGTGAAATATGTGTACTCTCTCCTTCAACAGGGTACAGCGGGGCTAAAAGGCCCTTGAGGTTTTATTTGTGCACACAACGCTGAATAACAACAAACAGTGCTCTGATGGACTTTGCTTATTATGGAGAAAATAAAAGCTTTACCACTTTCGCCTTTTAACTACGCACTGCAAAACTGTTATGACGCATGAGATTATTGAGTCCAGTTAGGGAAAAAAATTAGTTTTGAAATGTATTCATTTTAAATCTCTGAAGTTATCCAACCCAAACTCATGAGAAAATGTAATTATTTACATTCTGGCAAAATGGTGGCGAATTCGTACATGTGCAACTTTTAGACAAAGTAATTATGAAGGTATGATCTAACCATCAAGCAGATAGGCCTAGTATGAAAACATACAAATGAGAATTAATACATATTTGCCACAGATTCACCATTGGAGTGTCAAAGTTATTGTATGTGTTTTGAGACAACAAACTTGTTTATCATTTCCAGTTTTGGTAAATCGACAGTTGGCGCAGTGCACAAAACACTGTTAGGTTGTCTGAGCGGGAAAACGCAGTACTTTATCAATTATTTTCTTCAAGTTTTCCATTAGGTAAGATTATTTGGATGTGCAAAAATGTCTCATATAGACTGCTTCAATCCCAGGAAAGATTAATTTGTGAAATAAACCTGTAATAACCTTATAGTTCCAATATGCTGACTGCTAATTTACTAAAATCAGAATATGGTGTTCTTATAAAATATTTAGTGAAGATGTTATGATTTGATAAATTTGATTGAAGAAAATAAATGTTTTAAAATGTTTCTTTAAAAGATCTCTTAAAAAGCCCCTCTAACTTTTTATATTATGGTTTTTGGTCCATTTACTGTATCTTTTACCATTATGTCTAACACCACCAATTATATTGCTCCATCAATATTCAATAAAAATACATAGGCCTATATTTGTGAGTTGACATTTGATGGTATTTTGGGACCAGAGAAAGTGCCATTGTGCCTTACGTGGGTGCCACATAACAAACCACACTGTTCCTGACTCAATGCGCTCCGCTCAGACAGGAATGAAGACAAACTATTAATTTCTGTCGCGAGAAAAATACTGCGCGCTGACATTGATTCCGTGCCAAGGGTCCACGCTCTGCACGGGAACAGACGGGTCTCTCACGGCCGACATCTGCGCGGGCCGCGCGGCTGGCCGCTTTGTCATGTTGTTGGCGCGGCGCTGTCACTCTGAGAGAAACAGCGTGACCATGTTGATTAGAGTAACCTTTTGGGCAGAGAGTGGAAATATGCTGTCAGCTCATTACAAAAATACATAAGCTCTCACATTCAATTACTCACTTAGCAACGGAAGATTAGTTTGCGGGAGCTGCCAACACCGTTGCCTTCGCGGGGTCAAGAGAGTGAGACTGTAATCAGAGGAGTTTGAGAACCGCTGGTGTATCGCTTTCTCTCAAGTTCACTCCCTCTCTCTTTCCCTCGGATTCATCCCTGCAGCCCGCTCTCTTGACCCTCCCGCTCGAGTCAAGCCATAACGCTGATAAATATTTACTCTAGTGCAGTTCTTTTTTCTCCCTTTGGGTCTTAAGTGAATTTCATAGTTCATAAAACATCACACGGGTTCTTTAATGAGAGCTTCCCGCTTCTGCTTCGGGGCCCTCGCGAGCCTCAGATTATGTGTGTTAAATTCAGCGAGGAGAAGTGTAAAGCCATCCGCACCGAATCCCACCCACAAACTCACTTTGACTCGTAGTTGAACACAAAAAGCCAACAGGCCTAAGTGGATAACCGTCTGCTTTTTTTTTTTTTTTTATCTGTAGACTTGATTCTTTTACTGTGTGCATAATATGCATAAATGGCGTGTGTATTTACAGCATATAATGTTTATTGATGCTAAAGAGAAAGAAATAAAGCGAGCGCACTTTTGGATCATGTGAGAGTGGAAACCCTCTCTGGGCCATGAATCACGCGGAGGCCCTGGCGTGAGACGCCCGCCACCCACCACTCCTCGGCGGCTCCCAGGCCTCCTTTTTCGAATACGGATCAAATCTGTTAATGCCTGACATTGGCTGTAAACCAGCTGTCCATCAGCGGCCACGGGGCAGATTTGTTATGACTGAAGGGATTCTGGGTAAGGCTGCCAAAAGAGGTCTATCCTTCTCTCGTGGCGCTGGTGCTTTGATTGCATGTTTAACCTAAGATATGTTTTGTGGAAAGTACGGTGCATGGTGGATATCGTCTGTCAGGGAATTAATTGGGGAAAATAGCAGGACTTGGTGGGAGGGAGTGTGGACACTATCTATGCCTCCTGGTGTTTTGTTTCATTGTATCGTTCACTGTAATATCGCTATTTGTAATTGGCCTCAGATGACAATCATCACCGGGCTTCTTTAATCATAGGCTAATTACGGTGGGCAAAATACCTGGGCAGTTTGTATTTCAAAAACAAATGATTTTTTTTATTAGATAAAGCTGCTGTTGTGCAGCTAACATATCACAGTTTGATTTTATAATAAAATAGAGCAGGTCTGGGAACCTCCAGGCAGCCGCAATGGGGGTTTTGGAAAATTTGAGGGAATTTTTACAAAAAATAATTTTCAGGGCTGTCATAGTTGACATGTTAACTTTTATAAAATGTCATTTTTAATGCAATACTCGTTTTTAACACATTTAATATGGTCTAATTCGGTTTTATAATGTTTGGTTGGAAATCATGAGACTTATCAAATCAGATTATTTTATTTACAGCCCTAGTTATTAAATATGCAATCGTTTTGTCTTTATTTCACTGCCTGCGTTCTTTGCGTCCACTAGAGGGCAGCTTGGGACTCCTGAGCATGTTAAATCTGAAAAGTCCAGTTTAAATGTGTTCATAATTATGCTAGGTCTTTGAGATGTGTTGATTGAATGTTTTGAATCTTACCCCACTGAACTTTAAATCAATGCTTTCTTTCATTGAAATGGTGATACATGATCTGCAAAATTAGCTATTATTTTCATTACACATTTCATTCGTTTTGCAGATCTTGTGGAACTAATCTTCTGGTTTTAATACCCTGTGCATGTAAGATAACAAATTGCTTTTGATAGATAACATATTGCTTTTCTTGGTTTTATTATAGGATCGTCTCTGGGAAAAGAACTGAAAAAGCGAGCAAACGCTTACAGAGCAGTTCATTTATCACGGTAATGTAAATCTGTCATTGTGATTTATTGATAATTCATTTGTTGTGAAAATGCTTTGCTTTAAATCTTTGTTTGCGCTTCATCTATCAGAGTGTCGTACATCATTGTGCCTTTGGGTTTTCTGCTAAATTCATGTTTCCTCATGTTATTTCAAACAGTTCTTGATATACTTGTTTAAATTCCTTGCGGCTTGAAAACTAAAGTTAGAAAATTATATATCCCTTGTATTCAAAGCACATATTCTTATGTTTTATTATATACAGGAATTGTCCTCTGAAACTGCCATTCTTTTCGGATGTAAAATGATATGCGCTATGTAATTTTCTGTCCGGAAAGAACAACGCTAGGAAAGCATTTCTTCAATCAATTGTCCTCAACATCTTCAATATGTTTATACTGTATTGGGACAGACCTCTTTAATAATATAACATCCCAAACAGCATGTTTGGTTTTGCCTTATTTTATTTTTTCACATCACTGAAAATGACATTTTAAGTCCAAGCTTAGCTTTTCATTTTCAGATCTGATCTATCATCCAGAATCCAAGCTGCCTGTGTTGTTGATACAAATAATTCTGATTTATCTCCTGTAAACGCCTGCGATTTTTGCCTGTCATGGACGAGTATAGAGCGCTTGAGTCATTCCGCCATTAATCCCCACATTGTTTTATTTACTTGCAGCTCTCACCAAGTGGAAGGCAAAGGGCGCATTATGAGGTCACAAAACAACGACTTCCCTGTTGGGTCTCAGCAACAGCCTGTCATTTGTGGCATGCTTTTGAGGGAGTGAATTGCCCTGAAGGTTGCGGAATAACACGCACGCTAATCTGAGCGTCCTTGCTAGTGCATTAAAGGTTTTAAACTATCTGGAGAGTGTCGTAAGCTGTGTGTTTTCCCGGTGTGCTGCGAGCCTGCACCGCGCCTGTTCAGCATGGACTTGCACTCCCTCCTGCGATTCCCCAGGGGTCGTTCTGAACCAGGGCCAAGCTTTTCGCAGCGGGTCAAAAGTGTGCACTCCCTCCTCTCACTAACCCACAGGCGGATGCCCTGCTCACCCCACACCAGAGGCAGACACTGCTGGAGGACTGAGGTTAGCCCACACCGCTAATCAGCACTGAAACCAGGGCAGTGCCGTACGATGGGCCCTTCCTGATTTCCCAGCACATGAACGTGGTTCTCCAGAGAACACCCTTACCAGTGTTGGGGGTAACACATTACAAGTAACCTGAGTTACGTAATCAGATTACTTTTTTCAAGTAACTAGTAAAGTAACGCATTAGTTTTTCAAATAAGTAACGCAAGTTATTTTGTTTTCACATTTATTGACTGACACCTCTCCTGTCCCCGTGTTGAGAGAAATCAAGAAGTGCAGAGGTGTTGTGTGAACATTAAGGTTATTGTAGTTCTAGACTAGATGTGAACGTGCATTTTCTCATCTCACTTGCATGAAAACATTCAGTATTCCTCAAAATGAACAAAATCAGTTAAATGCAATCTCAGAATTTTACGCAAACCTGTAATAAATTTACACAAATATACTTTATGTATTTAATCTTACTTTATTAACCAATGCCTTTGCTGCTGACCTTCAATGATCCAATTCAACCATACTAATAAGCAAATATTACTTTTAAAAAAATTAATTTAATACAGAATGGCAACAAAGCTGAAAGGTTTGTTTGAGCTGCACACTCTGCTGTATGAAATATGAATTTCCTTCAGCCTATGGCTTATTAATTTCACTTTTGGTGCGAAAGGGCCTTAACATTTGCCAAAAATATAACTTTTTTTAGCAACATTTTTGTTGTTATTAAAAAACAAACAAACAAGCAAGCCCAGCCCAGGTGAGAAAAAGTAATGCAAAAGTAATGTAACATTACTTTTCAATAATTGTGAAAACAAAGCAACTTGCGTTACTTATTTGAAAAAGTAACTTAAATATTTTGTTGAAAAAGTAATGCGTTACTTTACTAGTTACTTGAAAAAAGTAATCTGAAAGTAATGTAACACATTACTTTTCATAAAAAAGTAACGCAATTAGTTACTTTTTTTAGGGAGTAATGCATTACTTTTAAAAGTAACTTTCCCCAACACTGACCCTTACAAATGAACGTACACACTCATGCATACATTCTCCATAGATACAGCTCATTCATATTGCTCGTGTTTGTTTGCTTTGGCAGGACGTGTGAGAGGAAAAAAACGTTATGCCTTCTCTAAAAAGCTGGACCTTTAGGGCCCCGAGAACATAAAGATGTGATCTGAGCCCTGTAAGACGAACGCAAAATTGGCTTTAGTATATGATTACCTGATTTACCTCGGAGAGATAAGTGTTTGCTGCTAGCTGGCGGTCCTGACCTGGGGTCCCCCTTGCTTTTCAGCAGCCGTGTGGTTTAGGTGGGGAGGGATGCTAACCGAAGGCAGTTGGTAGCTAGTGTGCTGGAATGAATGTGGTGACAGGCCTAGTAATTACCCACAGAATGAAGGGCCACAATTGCTAAAGCCTATTCAGGTGCTAAACTCACTATATAAAAAATACACTCTGAAGTGTACTTGTTTCTTTAACTTATAATTTTAAAAACATGATGTCGCATTGTAGGGCATTTAAGGGTTTTGCAGAGTACCAAACCACATGCCATCCCACTGAAATATGGTAATGATACAGGAAAATGTTTATGATGATGGTAAAAATATGTATTATTTGTCTTTCTTTCATTCAGAGTCCTTCCTTTGCCGTTTTATATGTTTCTCGAAACGCACCACAGAGGATGGCCAACACCCGTTTCTATCTTTAGATGGGGGAATCCACCCAAAAGCTGTCAATCATGTGGTCACATCTCTTAGAAGAAAAAGGTAAATCAGAGCACACAATCTAATTCGATTAATACTTACATTTGAACAGTAACAGAAATTGAGAACATCAGCCATTTTCTCAATGAAAGCATCGCCATTTATTTGATCAAGAAGCATAATGATTTTAATTAAGTACGAGAAAAAACAGCTTATGCGCAACCGAAAATATGGAGCAAAATGCAGCATTTCTTAGAAAACAAGCACATGACTAAAGATTTATCTGCTTCTGGACTTGACTCGCTGCTTAATTTTTCTTGGACTCCACCTATGTTTTTCCAAGTGCCGGGAACTATGCATAAAAAGGTCAAAGAAATAATGGTTTGAAAAAAACCCAAAGTGTGTATTAAATTTTTGAAATACTAAATTACAGCCTAAAAAGGGGGAGAAATGAAAAAACAGAGATTAATGGACTCAGTCCTGTGCTTTGTATATCTCACTGGCACTCAGTGAAGAAACACTTTATAAATCACACCAGACATGTGAAGGATTATTAGTGCAACATGCTTTGTTTCTTGGTTTGTGTTATTGCCAAATCTTTAAGTACCTGCACTACCCTACTTTAATCTGTTTTTAAAAAGCCACCGAAGACGTTTAATAGTATTATTTTTTCTGTGTGGTTTTAGAATGGTGTGCTGTTTTAAAAAAGAAGGGAAGGGGGGAAAAAACAGGAGACCGAAGGTACACAGAGGAGCAGACTGTGATTTAAAATCACTCGACTAACTATTTACTGTGAAGGAATAAAAAATTGTTAAGGAACTACCAATGTCTTCGATGGCTGGAGTGTTCTCACTTAATCAGCTTCATGTCTGGAAAAACATGCTGCCCTGAGTCAATATACTTACAGACTGGGTATATGGATGTTTATTTTTGATGATAAATAGCCCAAATGCATAAGCACATAAACACAAATAAATATTCGGCTCACACTGTTGCCCTTTAAGACTCAAGATCTGCGTTTCATCAAGAGAAAATTGTCAATAAGAGGACTCTTACAGACACTGGTATGTTGCCAGCATCACAAATCATATTTAAGTAGCTTATACCTTTAAAACAGACTAAGCTGTAATTATTCATTTAAATATACATACAGTACCCTTGCCCATTTCTTAGACACACAGGCAAATACGCACATCTGTATTTGTAGTTTTCATATAATTCCTCCTGCACACCCTTATGTGGATAGATGTAATATGGACCATTAGCAGGAGATAACACAGAAACTGAAATGTGTGTAGGGCTGATGTATTTGGACTTCTCTATTTCACGGAAACTGTTAGCTTGTTTTAAGGGCAGGCAAATACATTTTAAAGGTCGCAAATATAATGATAATATTTAAATATTGTTATTATAAAAACATAAATCAGGGACTGAGAACATTTCACTGATTTAAAATGACATTGACTTGAAATTGGTTTAGTTAACTGGAATTTAAAAAGTCATTTAGGGTTTATTATTTGGGTACAATTATGTACCCTAAATGTCGCCACTTGTTTGCAAAACTTGGCCAATATGTGAAAATTTTACATATCTAAAATATAAAAATTATTTGACATTTTAAACATTTTATGAGCTTGTTTGAGCAACAAAATAACATTATCACACTGTCACAGTTGCAGTTCCGGGTTAAAATATAGGTAACTTAAATTGCCTATATAGTATATAGGCCTATTGAGTGCTAGACAGTGCACTGTAAACATATGGCGACAACACAACATTAAATAAACGCATTACAGCGTCCAAATGTCGTGAAAAAAAAAAACATATATAAAAGAACTGCATATTGTTATGCTGGCTTAATCCATTAATTTAATTCACCAAAATTTATTAATATATGTTTTGTTTGTTTGTTTGTTTTTAAAAAATAACAGATAACACGTGACCAATGTTGACGATATTTTTCTCAGAGATGTCGCGTTTGATGTAGCGTCTTTTTTTCTTTTTTCAGCACAATTATAAATAGGGATAGACATAAATTATAGGCCTACATATGTAAGCTTTGTAAATACCCAGAAGGGAAATATGTTTTAAAAATAAATTATTAAAAAAAAAAAAAAGAAGAAGAAGAAAAAAAAAGTGTGGTTCTGTTTGCTTTACGTTTAAATACACGCAATCAAACAGGTTAATTTAAAAAAAAAAATGGTTTGTTTTCTTTACTTTTTACACCATTCAATAGGCCGTAATTCCTCTGATGATTATTCATCAGCATGGCCTGATGTGACGTAACCGAAAGATTACGACAAGATAGGAGCTAATAAAAAATATTATGACATTCAGGCCGTTTATCAGCCCTGATGATTTGACGTTTGAACTTATCAAAAGAGATTTAAAATAAAAAAGAGAGAGACATTTTCATGTCAAGTTCAATTTGTTCACAATCAGTGCGCTCTAATAGCCTATCTCTTATTCACCCACAGGCATAAAGGTAAATTACAATGAGATAATATAAAGTCTCGAGTCTAACTGCCTACATTTTATGAAAATGTAATTATATTAAACATTCAAATTAGAAAATTCCTCTTTTAACAAATGCTGTTAATCAGCAAATCCTAAGAGTACTCGGCGAAATAAAATGCTCTTAGAGAATACTTGCAACATTTTAAATAAATACGAAAAATCAAACTTTTTTGAGATATTACTTTAATATTTGCTTATGTTCTTTTTTAGGCGCCATTAAACGTTGATTTAATCAATGACAAACTTTACCGTCCTGCCATCGTACATGTCAGTTACAGCCCATTCCAGAACATTTTATTTTGGTATATGTACGACAAGACTTTAAAAACTTTTCAGTATATATCAGGTAATATTATATGGCCAGAATCGACGTTATTTTGTCTGTGTAAATTTAAATTAATATAAATAACAATATCATCGTTAAAGATAACATTTACTATACATCTGTGCAACAGCATGACAACACATTTTTACTCCTACTCACATGGTACTTTACAATATGTACATAAAGTCCGAATCGTATTTGTGCAAGATTTTCCGGTTTCATTTTCTATTTATCAGCTGTCAGAATCCACGTCACTTTTGCCTTCCTCGATTTTCTCTGTGGCTGTTTTCATGGATTTGTTCCATTTCTGTGAGTTTTCTGACTCCTCTGACGAAGACCTTTTCTGTCTTCTCCATTTTGCTCGTCTGTTTTTGAACCAAACCTAAGCGGAAAAAAAAGGGTAAAATGCTTAATTTCAAGGATATGGAGAAACAAATATTATACAGATGTCACATGAAAGGTCGAGTTAGTTTTATGCAGTTTACGAATTATTCACTGACTTATTCAGTGGTCGAGAAATTTCTGTCAGTAATTTTCTGTTTAGGTTTGTCTCGCGCAACCCAAATTGCACTTTGGCGCCATTGGCACGTCACCTAGTTTTCAGCTAAATGCGTTATAGACAAAACACTAAACGATTTTGTGACGTGCATCTGCAATAAAGCAATACATTACAGTGGCTGACAATGATTTTCACTGGTTGCCTCCTCAAGCTAACACTAAGCGCAGTCTAAATTCAAATGTAACTTTGGTGGTAACTAAAAAGTTGTTCCGAGTATTTTTATATAGAACTTGTCACAATTGCTCTGATTTCTACTAGATATTAGTAAACTTTTTAAAAAACAAACACGTTTTAAAAAAGTAAAATTTAAAAATTAAGTGGGTTTAATGTTTTTTAACAGTGTATTTTTCTTCCTAAAATTCCATTTGTATTAACTATTATGTAACCTTTTTTTATGGAACGCTGTACAATGTCCATGCAAACCTGTTAGGCCTAACTTTTGATGGCAATAGTGTGAAATTATAGGCCGTTCCACAAAAAATAATTCTACATTAAATTTATATAAATTATGGTTATATACGCACACAGTGCGTTAGTATTAGGAACTTCGGCCATATTGTGAATGTTGTAGGCCTAAATTAAATGTAACGTGAACTCTTTCATTTAAAGTGTTAACGATTAAAAAAAAAAAAAAAACTGTAACTCACCTCAACTTTTTCTTCACGTAGGTGCACTTTACGTGCCAGTTGTTCTCGTGTGCCAACATCAGGGTATTTGGTTTCTTGAAAAAGGTTCTCCAGTGCCTCCAGTTGCTCGTCGGTGAATATGGTTCGGTGTCGTCTTTTGCGCCGACAGTGTAACTGGTTGAGTAGCTGTAGCTCGGTTCTGGACAGGGTGCCTACATTCATGTACGACATCATCTGATGTGGGACTGGAGATATAAGCACCGAACCGGCGCTGTCGTAACCTGAAAATAAGATCAAATCAATGTTTCTTTTCTTTCAAAGACATCGGACTTGTAAAACGTAAAACATTTTTTTTTAAAAAAAACTTTCAATGACTGTTAAGTTCTGCAAAAAAAGTAATCTTCTCATCAAGAAACAGTCTGTGGTGTATGGCGTTCTTGTGTTTTTTTTAGACTAAAAATGTTTGGTGTTAGACCATATGCTCGTCGGATAATTGTGTTGATTTGTTTCTGTAATAAACAAGAAAATAACTTCTCCAAAAGAACCAATTACATCAAACTATAAAACCTATTTTGGATGTAATCGGAGCCTTTATTTTAAGATGTGCTCCAAAAGGGAAGAGGAGCAAAATCCGCCATGCAGTTTATTAAGAGAATTCTGAAACATCCACTGCAATAAACAATGTATACAAACGTGCATACAGTCTACAAAGAAATTAATAAAAGACATACCTGTAGGAATACACGGACACTGTTGCGAGCCGAGGGTTGGTATTGCGCCACAGCAGGCTGGTCCAGTCGGCCCCTGGACGTGTAGTTGTCCATAGTAGTAGTTGTTGTAGCCTATCCTGGTTCCATTCATCGATTGTAAGTTTGGAGCTGGAGGTCCTGTGTGAGAATACAGTCCATTAAAATCGCCAGCTGCTGTGTACAAGGATTCCGTCAAGTTGGAGAACACAACCGGAGCATTCCGATGGAGCAGAACCGAGTCCTTGCAGCTGGGTCTCCCTGCCAAGATGCTGTCGATACTAAACATCCCAGCGGGCATCACAAGCGAAAAGATGTTTGAGATTTTGTGCCAATAGTACTAAAATGTTCTTGTAGTCCTTTTAAAAATCACAGGTTTCCCTCATAGTAGCAAAAACAAAAAAGCGAATTCTTAGAGTTTTTTCCCTTTGGAAAGAGTGACCAAGCGCAACAGATTCAGTGACTCGTTTGTGGCTGAGCTGAACAGCCTGCTCAGTTTTATACCCCGCTGACGTCATTGAAGGATTTGTGAATGACTTCTCCAATAAGAGATTGGCTGGGCTTAAGGTTAGCACACAATGGCGTGAACACCACCGATCTGTGTATTGAGAATTAATTTGATTAAAGTTATTTGCTGACTTTTGAAACAAATAATTTAGTTCCAGCCAGCATTTTTAAAGAGTCGATCAGATTAATTCTGTCAACAAAGACACTTATAATTTGGTTGTAAACGGTTGTATAGCCTATTTTTATTTCTTGTTTTTAAAGGAAAATATTTTGAGTGTGTGTATATATACATACATACATATATATATATATATATATATATATATATATATATAATATATATATATATATATATATATATATATATATAATTTGTTCCTGTGTGGATGAGAGAAGAATATCGACTTCATCGCTTCTGCAAACAGATTCTGAGCAGGTGAGCTTCGTATTTATTTAGATTTTTTTAAATGTATAACATCTCTTTTTTAACATCACCAGACACTCCTATAAAATAATTTCTTTTTCAAAAAGTGGAGTGGGGTGAAATCATATATCTTACTGAGGTAACAGAAGAGCTTGTAAGTCTGTAAAAATAGAAATGAAAGAGTATAATTTCATGTTTTGTTATTTGATTTGCGATTGTTAATATGTTAATCAGCAGGTTCTGATAAAACATCCACCCAAGATTTTCATCCTTTAAAATTTATATATATATATATATATATATATATATATATATATATATATATATATATATATATATATATATATATATATATATCATGAATTAGCAGACGTGGAGCTTGTTACATACTGGACCCAGAAAATGCACAAAATGATATAGCTATACTTGACATAAATATGAGAATGGATATAGCACACAATCTGTTTTATGTATTTCTATATAGTCGTTTACAATTTCAAATTTTTACCGTTCTGAAGTAAAATGTATAAAATGATGGCATATTTAAGAGTAAATTTGATTACCACAATAACATGCACAACATATTAAATGTCTGTTTTTATTAGTGTTATCCCGATAATTCTTTGTACTTGACATCAATTTACACAATTTAGTGAAACCGTTTCTAAATATAAATAGAGCCTAACAGTATATCAAAGTTTGAGAGACATAATGCAAATCACCGAGTAACAAACGTTGAAACAAAATATGACTGCACTCCCTAATGTTTAGGCTATTTTTCCTATTTATTTCTTTTTCAAATGAGGCACTAGATAACACGGTGCAAAACACATGAACTGGTGTCCACAGATTCCGCTGCATTACCAAGGACTATATCTTAAATTGCTTAATAGTGCATGTTATTTGCAGAACGGTCGGTCTGACACGACTGTCGCGCTCTGTCCGCGGGAGATAATGCTGAGCAGATTAGCGTGTTTACTCCATCACGAGCGGATTCCCGGTAGGGAGGAAATCGCGCGTGTTAACTTACAACACCTCCAATAAGCACGCGCTCAATGAACATATGACCCTCGCTGTGATAAGATAACGACCATTAGCGGCTCTATTCTCCAGCTCTAAAACATACTTATTGCAATTACACTGCTTGATCAAATGAAATTTGCATGAAGGAAGATGCTGCTTTGTTACATTGGCTATTCAATTTATCACAAATATCGCGCAATTGTAATGTTTGAATGTTTATTGGAAAACCAGAGGATATCCAGGCAGCGAATCCGCGGTTGATTAGGCTATCTAAACTATAATAACACAGTCAAATTGTGTTTATACACTCTACCCGTCGTGTATAAAAAAAATATTTAACTTCATGAAATTTCACACAGATCTACTAGTAATGAGGTAGCATACAACAACTGACAGAAAAAAATGTGTATTATATCAAAACTGGTTATACTCTTTCATGAACCTGCCACAGGTTAATCCAGTGGTTCTCAATCAGGGGCCCGGGACCCACTAGGGGGCCTCAGCCAACTTCTATAGAGGTAATTACATTTGATATAATTATTTTAGCATTATATTATTAATATCAGTTATATAATTTAATTTGTTATAGGCCTATTTAAACGTTTAAAATGTGTAACTTAATTCAAACTGCTATTTCTTATTAAATTGTCACTTCATATGTTCCCTTTTAGTTATAACGTATCGTTTTTTAAATTGAAATCACGGAATTAATCTACCGACACTGCTAGTTTCTGTAGCCTAGGCTACATAAAAAGTGTGAAAACAAGCAGCTTTGACATTAGAGTAGAAATACTGTATCTTAGAAGCGGGCTTCGAATATGGGGGACCTGGGAGTAAAAAAGGCTGGAAACCACCGCATTAGACTGCAGAACATATAGAGACGCAAATGAAACAATAAGGGGCTATTAAAATCTCGTCCTATCAATGGTCACCAGTTATCACAGGAATAAATGCTTAAGCCAGGCCATTTACGCGTTGAAGTTTGCCTTATTAACAGCGGCAATTACTTTTCAATAGGTGTCTTTTGTTGTAATAATTGCATGTTTATCGCATGATTAAAAACGGAACAAGGTGCTTAAACTATGCGGAAATTATTTTAACTGCATTGTAAGAAAGTGACATTGCGATGTTTTGTTCTACTAATAGCCTATATAAGAGACATGATGACGTAAAAAAAAACTAAAACGGAGAATTGTGTGCGCGTTTTTGTGACATCAGGACACAAATGTGTATAATGACATGGGTATGACATAGGTATTACAAAAAGAGGTGACTTATGATGACATTCCTCCATGTCCCCACTTTTAAAAAGGCTTATAAATCATACAGAATGAGTTTTTGTGAGAAAGTAAAAATGTGCAGTTTTCTGTGATGGTTAGGTTTAGAGGTAGGGGTAGTGTAGGGTGATATAAAATACGGTTTGTACAGTATAAAAACCATTATGGAATGTCACCACAATTCACAAAAACGAACATCTGTGTACTTGTGTGTGTGTGTGTGTGTGTGTGTGTGTGTACAAACATATATGTGAGCAGTTTACTTTATTTCTTTATTTGCAATACTAAAAAATACATTACACCATTTAACTTCTAGCATAATTTTGACACACTGATTGGCCCTTAGCCTTTAGATATGTAAACACTTTAGCCTATTATGACTGAATGAAAGGATACTTGCATTTTCGGCTCTGCTCTCTAGGCACTCTGTAATTCAAAAAGGCACCTATAGCATTATTATTTCCTCTTTTTGTACATGTAACTCAACTTTCAAGAGGCACTGAAAGGCGGTTGTAAAAAGGATTGAAAAAAATGAGATGGCCATTTGAAATTAAAAGCCGCGAAAGAGGTGTGAAGCCACCACTTACATGCTGAATAGCTGACATCAATCACAGAGAGTAAATGGTGGCTCTGCAGACAGGCCTAGACAGGCCTCTTCAATAGAGGGTCCGCACACCGGCATCTTCACGGCACAACATATATTTCAAAGCCTTGATCTCTAAAATCTATCGTAATGCAGCAAATCAAAAGGGACTTTGTAATATAACCACATTTTAACTAGCATAAACAAACCTCAGAGTGAGACAGGCTGTCAGAACCTCCTGATCGCCTCAAGTGCACAATTCTCTGTTTCGTTTTTTACATGTCATCATGTCTCCGAGAGAAAATATCTGTGTGGATGAATGAATGTCAAGATAGACAGATAGATAGATAGATATATTCATCCTATGTGGACCTCCACAAAACACCAAGTGTTTGAGTTGAATTTATAGTGCTAGACTGAGGCAGAGCCACGAACAGTGCCAGACAGCAGTGTTTATTTCCTGTGTATTTCAGCAGGGACAGAAAGGGAAAGGGAACCTGGCACTGGATTAAAAGGGGTTCTTTGCATTTAATCTTTCATTCCATACTGGTGCCGGAGAGAAATCCTTATTTATTGTTCATGTCATGGCTGTCATATGGCGGGTGCCTGTTTTACAGTATGTCTTTTGTAGGACCCCCTGAGCTGAATTCTACAGTGCTGAAACACAGCCATCCACTGGTGTTCAACAGCCGCCTTGAGCCTCTGACAGTTGACCAGAGCACATATGCAGGGACTTACAAAGATTACAAAACACCCATTCTAAAACTTTTGGAATGCTTACTATACTGCTTATGATATTTTTTAATTAAATGTGAATATTTTGTGAGTGAAACAAGTGTTTAGTGTTATGTCTGAGACAATAACAGGTCGCTATTTCTACTTTTCAACTAGATTTTGTTCACTTAACACTGAAGCATGCTTTCAAAAAGGTCTGTTTTTACCAGTTTTTACTTTAATCAAAAACGAAAACCCCAAATGGTACTAAAGCAGTTGAGCATCTTAACTGAATCAGTTTTTGTTATTAAAATACAATGTGTGAATTTATCATTTTTGGCCTGCATGGAATTATTAATTCAATGAAATATCATTTTCACGATGTGCAATTAACGGAGCAGCTCTCACATAGCACTTTACATTTTTTTTTTTTTTTAGATATTTAGAGATATTTTGTTTTAATTTAGTGCTTTTAGCTGCACTGTGAAAAATATATATTTTCATGATTTATCACAACATTTTTTCTTTTGTCAAATCAACTTGTATAATTAATGTGATTCAATAACATAATATTTTGAGTTTCTGTTGATTATACCAATCGCCTTCATTGTATTAACTCAAATTTTTAATTTCAATGAACTCCAAATGTTAAGGCAACCAGGTAACTTACTTTAAGTTAAACCAACAATTCTTTTTTACAGTGTGGCAAACACATACAGACAATAAGACAATGATTTGAACTAAATAAATAAAAGTTGATGCGCATTATACAGCATGTAAACCTTTATGATAAATTAATTATCTAGTGAACCTTTTATTTCATCAAAGAGACAGATTTGAATAATCAGTCATATGTGGCCAAGTCAAATTATTTTCATTTTGAAATATTGTTATTGCCCATTTTGACTGTTCTCTGTTCATTTCTTACATTTCACACAATTTCCGAAAGAATTTTATGCCGAGAACCTGTCATTGTGCATAAAAGAACCTCTCTCTATGTGGGGCCTTATTAATCATTATTTCTAGTGTGAAACTATCAGCCAGTCTCAGTAATTACTGATTAAAAGCAGCTGGTCCTCTGGCTGTACCGCTCTGAGACAGGAGCGTATGCAGCGGCCTGTTATCTAACCGAGCGTTAAGATGAGAATCAGGGACACATTTACACATCTTAGAATCAAACATCCCTCTCTGCGCTCTCTCTCCTGTCAGAGAGCCATTGTAAAGAGCTCATTTGCCCATGCAGGAATCACAAGAATTTCAAATGCGGGCTGAAGGACGTGACAGAATCATAATGGAACCTAGAATCAATCCATCAAAACATCAGAACAGCGAATGTCACAAATGAATTGAATGCAGCATATTAGTGCGTTAACTCAGGCTTCTTAATGTCCCGTGACACTTCGATTTCTTTTAATTTTTCCTTCTTTTCTTGACTCAAAGACACGTTAAAGCCTCTAAGTGGTATTTACTCTTGCGCTATAGGTTGGTACTCGCAGTTTGAGTTGAGACTTGCTTCTGCGGGTTTTTGTTGTTTATATAAAGTGTGGGATTTTTATAATTCCTAATAAGAGTTGTTGGCATTAACATGACTCTAAAAGGCTGGACAATACCATGGACAGCAACAATGAGGTGTCTCTGACATGCTTACCATTAGAGGGCACAGGTGTGCAAAGAACACTGCAACCACAGATGCTTATCTTTTTCTTCTGTGAATGCATAATCTTTTAAGTAAAACATAAGCGAGTCATGCTACATTAACAAAGGAGGATAGATGATTGACAGCCCATTACAAGGGACAAGGGACATTTGCAATATTGCTAAATTACAAATACATAGTCAATGCAAATGAATTGCATTGGCTTTTTAAATAAAAGCAAATACTGATTATGGTGTTCTTACTGCCGGATGATGAGGGGAAAGAAGAGAGGCAGTAAAACAGAAACATATTGTCTGGATCTGGGAGGTATTACAGGAGAGCACCTGGACCGACGATGATGGCAACTTAAAGTAGAAACTCAATCTCAGAGCTTTACCTCAGCCTGCTACTGGTGGTGGTCTCCATTAATCCACTACAGGTGCCAAAGACCCTGCCCTGGCTGATACTACTAGAGGAGATTTGTTTGTCATTCCTCCCTTTTGTCCAAATTTAATTTTAATTCTTTCCCGTAAATGCTTTGCATAGGTTTACATATCC
The DNA here is from genome assembly GCF_024489055.1 of Chanodichthys erythropterus. NCBI lineage: Eukaryota > Metazoa > Chordata > Actinopteri > Cypriniformes > Xenocyprididae > Chanodichthys > Chanodichthys erythropterus. The sequence continues at coordinate 11,300,931 of NC_090238.1, read as the reverse complement.
AAATGACTTCTACAAATCCTCTTTACAAATGTCATTAGCCTTTGATTTGTGTATTGTTACAATGTGTGAAGACTTTTTCATTCTTTCAGAAATGTCATATTGTAAATCTATATCTCAACAGCCCTGTAACATGTAAAAAGATAACGATAACCATTTCTGAGGCTATAGTGAATTACTCTAACACGCTACCTTGCACAAGAGTGGCTCTGTTTCACTTGGCTTTAGAAGTGTAGGACGAATTACACAGTGCTGCCATTGTGATTTACAAATAAGTGAACGTGCCAGCTAATAATCTTTAATATCCACCGATGACAGAATGGAATTAGCCGCATATTTTCTCCCAAACATTCAATTTTCTTCCTCCTCGTTGTGTAAGCTAGGCCCTAATCCTGTCTTTATGCGGTGGGGTATTAACCCTATTGAGGCATCAGTGTATTGGCCTCTAGACCCGGGGGCGCAAAGCGCGCGCTCACCGAGGCTCAACGCGCCTTTTGTTTGCGCGCGAGACACAGCGTGCCAGCGCGCGGGTTATTCAGGAGCCTGAGAATCAAATACAGTATTACATTTAAGCTATGCAATAATTACCCTCATTAGACGTAACTGGAGCGCGCAGCGAACGGATTTACCAATAAAGCTTCACTAATGCTATGTAGGCTCAGGAAACATATCATAAACATAATTCAATAATCATTGGAAATACATATTAATGCGGCCCTCTGACCCTCAAACTGTCAGCGTTTTGCCCTGGAGGAGCGTTGTTGAATTTATTTCCCCCTTCCTTGCTGCGGTCATTTCCCACATTTCCATTCAATGAACTGAATGTTTATCCTCTGCACAGCTTCGGGGTAAGTTACAATGCCTCAGTAGCAACATTAAAAAGTTTTGTTGCTCTGTCCGTTTGTTCAAAAGGTCGTCGGATTTGCCCAATCACTCAGACATTGAGATTTAAACCGGTCATTATTTAACTGCACCGTGCGGGTTAAAAATACAGGCTAGTGTCGGGAACCTTTAGACAACCCCGATGCAACATATTACATTATGTGTTGCTTCAGAATGTTGTTTTTGGCTCTTCGACGATTTTGATTTTATCGTGAGCTGATTCAATCAGAACAATGTGTATTTGAGTTTTTTTTTTTTTTTTTTTTTTGTGGTAGACAGCAATGCTTAAAGCGCTATGTGAGCCGATGCGGTCAGGGTATCTTGGAGATTTCCATTTCAATCCAGAGAGCAGCAAATAAGAGAAGATATGTTTGAAAGTTGAATCTGACAGTTGTGTTGTTTAGTGGTCATCTAAATATTTAAGCTACACAATATGGAATGAAAATATCTGTCATCAACTATTAAGAAAAAGTATTCACATTTAACCTTTATTGTAATCAGACAATTGGATGATAGGGATATTTAGCATCATGACTAGCAAAGCAGTGTTTTTGTAATGTTTACGTGAATCGACTCTTCACTTAGCCTCACCTTACAAACAGCTAAAAAAAATGGCTTAAATTTTATTAAGCTATTTGTATCATTTTATTACTACTAACACTGTGTTGCAATGTTGCACCTGCACAGTGTATGTTGGGTTCAGAAACCTCACCCAGTGCTGTGAAATGGGGATCAGGAAGGAATTTGTGTAGCGAATTTAGACGTACCTTGCCAAAGGGAGAATGGACATTGGCAGCCTTGAGCACAATGGTGGAGTTGAGATTTGAACTCCATTTGGTTTAATTTCCTCTCAAGTGAAAGGCAAGGAAGATTAATGAAATATCCCCAAATCCATCCTGTTTTATTTCTATTAAATCAACAGTGAAATGCAACCACTATAGGCCTGTTTGTGGATGGAGAATTTGGATAGTGTTTCTCCATCAAGCTAAAGAGACCTCTTGTACTTTCAAGGCAATAAATGATGCTAGTTTAAAAAAAGTTTGAAGTCAGCCTCTCCGATTGCACGCCATCCTTCAGAGAAGAAATGACCTGCCATTATTGAATTTAGTACGAGTTAACTGTCATGATACGAAATAATCAGTTATTTCACTTTTCCATGGATAACCTCAGGCTTTCCCTGCTATTAATTTTCTCCATTATATCCATTTTTTTTTTTTTTTTTTTTTTGCAAAGTCTTATCAGTTATATTTCATTCTTCAATTAATTCCAAAGTTGAGTGGACAGCACTTTAACAAGTGAAACTAAAAACACTCCAGAAGCACAATCACAAGTCTCTTGCAGTGGGTGGGCGAGTCGTCAGTTTCAGCTCGGCTGGGAAGAACAATACATTTATGGTGATCTCCAGACTCACTGTCCTTTAAGAAATTTTGGCTAGCACAATAGGCTGCGGTTCTGAATGAAACCCATCTGACCCCACTAATCTTCAGCTTTTCTAGTCGTCCTTACAATAGAGTGACTGGGAAGACAAACATGTTAAACTGTTAAGCTAATTCAGTCTCTTTATTTTTGTATTCCTCTCTGTTCTGCAGCATTACAAAGGCAGAGCTCAGCTGTTAGCATGCAGACGCACTCGCCCCGGCCACTCTGTCTGTCAGCATCAGTTTAAGTGCTTGCAAAGGCAAGTCAACAGCAAGCCCTCACCTGTAGTCACACTTGCGTACGCAGACCATGGCCTGCACAAGCGCAGCCTGTTTTACAAAAGTGTTTTCAATCCATAAACTGAGACCATTGCTTTTTAAAGCATGTCTTTTAAGACACCATAAATCTTTCCTTCTCGCCGGCCTTTCCAAAAGCCTTTCTCTAGAGTGACAGTCCGCATACTCGAGTTTGACGATGATTGTTTTCAGTGCCCCCCCCTCCTCATCGTCCCCCACCAGCTCTGCACTCTATCATTTGGAACA